>NC_063442.1:6563632-6863632 GCF_020379485.1 Brassica napus
TTGTTTCTCCTCCAGGAGCAGAGATTCGTGGTTTGACAGCGTGGTCCATGTAGTTGTTGCGCAGACTGTGAAACCATCGGATTCTTGGGTTACTAAGGTGAAATCGGCCTTCCAACGTTTGGTTAGAGTGGCTTCACCGTTTGCCTCTCTCGATGGAATCCCGTCTATCAAAGCTTTAGACACAATAACTCTCGTTTCTTCTACAGTTTGGAAAAATCATTTGGTGCCCTTTTTCATGGTTGACCTCTATCTCCAGCAAAAATCTTCGCTGGTCTAAATCATATATGGGGGAAGAATGGAAACATTTCAGTTAAGCAACATTCTCAGCCGTCGTGTTTGATTTTTATTCCTTGCACAGTTACTCGTCAAATGACGTGGGTTTATAGCATTCAGCCGATTGTTCTTTCGCAGCTATGATTTGGCATCCTTCAATTAAATTATCTGAGATGAAGCTTGTTCATGCTCCGGTATGGGTATTCTTCAAAAAAATCCATTTGAATTGTGGTATATTCTCAGTTTTAGCACTATGGCTTCGGCGATGGGATTTCGGTGCACTCCGAGTAACCCGGCTTGAAGTCATATACGATTGGAGTAGCAATCTAGGATTTTTCTGAAAGAGCTGTAAAGAAAGTAACCGAGAAGAACTGAGGTGTTACTGAGCTTAGGCCGGCAACGAAGAAACTTGCAAACTACGAAAAGGCCCTGGGGGCTTCTACGGCGACGGTGGTGAAGTTGGTTGCCAAAAAGGATGAACTTGCACCGAGTCTGAATATTGAACAAGCCCGTCTGAGAAAAACCCGGGAGAAGGAGGTCGCTTTGGCAAAACAATGCGTTTAAGCCGAAATGAGATCAAAATTGGTAGCTTGTTTTCGGAAAGCTTCGCATGTACATGGCCAATCAACAAGTTGTGCACAAAAAAAATTATCCTTCTTAGTTAGGCTCGAGGTACGAAAAAATGCCTTGACAAGATGATTACTAAGGGCCTTGGAGTTTAGAGGAGGTGATGGACCAACTGAGTCGAGATGAAGCCAAATATGATACGGAATATGAGGAGATGGAGGTTGATGATCTTGAAGATGGTGATTCGCTTTATCTCCTTTATCACGTACTATGATTGTAGAGGTTCCAACTCAGACTCGTGCTAGTACTGATCAGCAAATCAGATTAAAGTTGGCTCAAACCAAGGATCTTCAAGAAAAGACTATGGTCAAAGACCTAGTTCAGGAAAACAACGATTACCAAGATATTGACCAGCTACTGAGAAAAGGATTGACCAAAGATATTAGCAGTTTAACTTCCTTGTAATGATTTATGTCTTTTTCGTTTTAATGGTGTTTTAGCCCGCTTGAACGTTTTATTGACTTTAATAAATTTGTTTATGCGATAAGTAATCTGTTTTTAGACTATATCTCAAAAACTTAGGAAAAACTGATAGTATATGGCTATAAATGTCAACTAAGTGCCCATAAACAATGTTGTTGAAATCTCCTAAAACCACTCTTGGATACCTTCGGTAATAATCCATTCTGAGCAAATTTATCATTCTACTCCATTGTCTTTGACTAATGGTCCGGTTTGGATGCCCATAAATACAGTTAAGACAAAATTTATTAGTTCCATCATCAATATATACATCAGTGTGATAAAATGTAGGAAAGAATGGAAAACTACACAGTATCCTGCTAAAAAATAGCTAAATCTCCATTTAAATCATGGGTTAGGGAGACAACAAAAATGTGAGGAAAGTGAAGTTCTTCTCCTAATTTAGCAACACAACTATCTTGATTCTTTAGTTTCTACGAAGAATATGATATTGATATTTGATACTATTTTTAAACAAGTTTTATGACAAAAAGTAACTAATCAGAATCATTATTCTTACTGGCGTCATCTTAGTTCACGCAGCTCGAAGAAACCCTATGTTTTAAGAATAAAGTAATTAACATTTCGACAAAAAAATAAAATAAAGTAATCCATTAAATAACTGAAGTGAAACAGTGATCATGTATATACATACACTCGATGAAGTTATAAACTGAATTAAAATGAGACAGTTTGGTGACAAATCATTGATTAGCATCATTAACTTTCCGTTTTTACGATAAGGACAAAAACATAAGGGGAAAAAAAGCATGCTTCACCAACATTATTTTCGAACAATTCAAGGGCATACGAGATCCAAAAGCTTCATCTAATCATCTACATGTATAGTTACGATTAAATACAAAACTGACACAACTACACAATTTTAATTTCAAAGGATCATAAATCTTTATATCATCAAATTTTCTTATATATGATTTACCTTCATTTCCTATTTAGTATAAATATAAAAGTAATGAAGACAATCAAGTTCATATATGTACTTTGCTTTCACTAAATAAACCGGTATATGACATAACTAAGAAAAAACGGGATGAAACAGATTAAATGTGAAGGTTTAATTCATACGACATAACAAAAACGATCATTGATCACGATTATAAGATACAAGGATCTGGCTAAGAGAGCAAGCCCTAAAAGCACTCCAGCTCCTATTTATAATAAAGATCTCTAACATAGAAGAAAAAATAAAAATAAGTTTTTGTTCTAATGTGTTCTTCTATAATAGAAGCAAATGTAACAATCTTCTATTATAGATGGAATATATTGAAGTAAAAACTTCATTTCTATTTTTTCCTCTAATTTAAAGATCTATATATAAAAATAGGCTGGAGATAGTCTAACAGGTGTCGTTTACATGATTTAGCAAAGCATTATTAGATTGTAATATGCCTAGGATGTTATATATGGGATTTAAGCCCAACCCTATTCTAGCACTAACCTATACTTTTACTCTTAATAGTTTATACATGAATGGGCTAAGCCACGGTTAACTTATTTCATAATATTTCAAAAATACAAATAAACAATATTAACTTGTGAGTTAGATAAATATAGTAATTTTACAGTTTTGGTAGAAAAATTCGTTTTAGTTGGAAAAACTTTTTTTGTGATTTTGGTAAAAAATTTGATAACGTAATTTTGTGGTTTATACAGAAAAAAATTCAATTTTACAGTTTTGGTAAAAAAATGATTTTATGGTTTAATATAAAATTTTGATTTGGAAAGAAAACAATATTTTGCATTTTGTCGAAAAAAAATCGATTTTACAGTTTTAGTGAAAAAAACTAGGTTTTTGTTGTTTTGGCAAAAACTAGAGTGTTGCAGTTCTGGGGTGAAAATTTCATTTAATGGTTTTGTGAGGAAAACTCTGTTTTGAATAATCAAACAAATTTTAAAATTTAATATGCATAAAATATTATATAAAATGGTGTGAAGCAAAATCAACAGGCTAAAACTTAACTCTGTACAGCTCATGGACTAATTATGTTTAGTCCTATTTTTGCCGTGTCTCAAAAATCAGGGTTAGGGTTAAAAAAATTGATACATGGTTAAGAGTTAAGATTAACCATGTTAGGTTAGCCCATTTTAACATAACGAAATATGCCTATAATGAATAAAATCATGTGATGCATGATCTCGTTGAAATACATATCTGCCGTTTGTTTCATGCCTCCGGATCTTTTTGAAGTTCTTATTTGTAAATACTTATATCTATTGAAATAGACTCCAGGTTCATAGTAATAAAAGTTTAACGTCTTACATTAAAAAGAAAAGGAGAAAAACGCACTCAATGAAAGCTTAACCGGGGGAGGCGATATTAGTAATTACAAATAACTAAACTACGTACGAGATATATCATTATTAGATGATTATTGCATCATTAGTCAGCAGCGAAACATAAGAGAGAGAGATAAAGATGGCGAAAGGGAGTTTAATCCGGTGAGACGCCTGCGTAGGAGTTTAAACATAACTTGAGAGAAGCACAAGAGCCTCTACCATAATAATCACGACCGTCCGATTGTCCGTACTTCAAAAAGGCACCACCACCGCCGTTGATGTTATCCTCACCGTGCATAGGGAAGAGGGAAAGTGTACGACTATGTTCCAGATAAGCATCGCCACCATATTCTTCTTCTTCATGATCTTCCAGTCCAGACAGAGGCTTTGGTCTATCGAAGAAGTTGTAAGCTGGAGCTGAGTAATGATGATTATGATCCATGTTTGTCCATCCTCCACTTACGTTGTTGTAGCTCACTGAATAATCTTGTTCCTTCATCAAAAAAATCAAGTTTCACTAAATGTAAATAGAATTTATATATTCAGATATGCAGGATATTTTTGAATTAAATGACTTAAAACAGTTTCAGACGTACCATAGATCCATAGAGATGGCTACTCATGTAGCCATTAGAAGAAGCATTAAGAGCACCATATTCAGCGCCTGAACTTGCATGATTTAAATTCCCTTCAAACATATATATACGGTTTTGTAAGAATAAATTAATATGTATGTATATGTTTCCACACCGTCTACTTAATATGTAGAGAAATTGTAAAAACATAAAATAGGCTATTTTCTACAAAACCCAGATCCCTAATATTTTTATCAATCGCAACACGTGAAGCTAGTTTCCATGACACAACAAAGAAACCGTTCTCCAGATCAAATCTGGTTTTCCCAAATCAAGATCCATAACTTCACACATACGTCATTATATATACATATATCTATCAAAAGTATACAGATATCTATCAAAATATATCATATATACATGAAAATCTATTTTGGTTTAGTTTTTTTTTACGGCTGGTTTAGGTTCTTATTCTTCTTTGTTTTGCTATCTACATGTAATAGCTCGGGTGTAAATTTATCTACACTTGGAAAATCAACTGAATAAATTCATTGAAAAATAACATTTCAAGAATTTTGTAATAAACTTTATGTATACGTAATTACATATACATATGTATCATGACTCATTTATACATATATGTAACATGTAAATCTTCTTAGGTTCCTGCATTTTATTTGCTTATTCATATAATAGCTAGTGGTGTAAATGATTCATAGTACGTAGTGTAAACTGAAAAGACATCAAAGTCAGAAAAAAAAATAACACATAGATAAAGAAATTAGTCACCGTTCTGAAAGTTGGGATAAGATATGTTCTGATGAAGGAGATGATTTTCTTGGTCAAGCTTAATATTGACCGAAGCAGGCCTATGCATGGTAACACCATGATGATGGTGCTGAAGAAGAGGATGATGGTTATGATGATAATGGTCGTTGGCCATCATAACCGAGTTGGGGGATGAAGTTGTTGGTGTGGTCATGGTTGTGCCGTTGAATCTCTTCTTCTGTCGCTCGCGAGCCTTATGGTTCTGGAACCAGTAAAAGACGTTCTTACCCTCGATCTTTCCGTACTGTCTCAGCCGTGCAGAGATCTTCTGGATCTGGTCGGCTGTTGGTGACCGAACTCCGTTGTTGTAGTAGAGATCTTTGAGGATTCTGATCTGCTCCGTCGTTGGTGTCCATCTTGTGCTCGTTTGGCGACATGGGTAACCACCAGAGCCGGACTTATTGTTGTTACCGCTCTCTTGGTCGGTTTGTTGATGGTGATGGTGATGATGTTGCGGTTGCTCCATTTCAAGATCAAGATGAAGAATAGATCGGAAGAATACAGTGATCTAGAGAGAGAGAGTGAACTTTTACTTTACCAAGAAAAGAACTTAAGCAAAAGAGATTTTAGGTTTTGTATGTGGGGGAGATATAGAAAATAGTGTGGAAGGTGTTGAGTTATATATACACAGATGGGGACCAAATAGAAGCTTTGCAAAATTTAGAAAACCAGTTATTCAATATTATTCTTTTAAGCTTGAAAATTTGATTTCTCACACTAAAATCAGTTATTCAAGTATTAATATGGTATAATGAAAAGTTGGTGACTATGTGTTTCAAAAAAACAGTGTTTCAAAAAAAAAAAAAAAAGTTGGTGACTATATAAGATTTTCTATCACTAACATATATGACCTAAAAAATTTGTATATGTAAGAAAAAAGTGTGATACAAAAGTGAGTAGATGACAGAATATGTTCATTTGGATTAAAGTTCGAATAAAATTTTATATTTAGAAAGAAGATTGTTTAATAAATAGTTTTTTTATTTACTAAACATTACTTTGATCAGCATGATCAGAGTTGATCAGAGTTAATTACTTAGTACTATTAAGCAGGATAAGCTGAAGGTATGTAGTTAGAATTTTGTATTTTCTCGTATTATTTGTAAAGAATTAATTATATTCTTTATATAATAAAAGAACTGGAACTACTCTTGGGGAATTTAATTGATTTAGTGAAAATAAATGCTTGTTTTATAAATATTGTGGGGATCGAATCAGAGGATATCTGGTGGAGAAGGATTGAAAGGGACAGAGAAGTTAGAAATAAACATGAAAAAGGAAAGGGACAAATGAGGAAATAAGAAAGGTGAGGGCATCATCGGTATTTACATAGACGAAAAACAAACTCAATTCTTTCTTTTTTCAATGTCTCTGCCTCTTCTAATTATTACTTCACCAGCTTTAAGTGTTATGTATCTATTGTATACGTATGAAAGATATTTTTCCATACAAACACATTTAAATAAACAAAAGTTATCGTAGGATGGGACGATTTTTATTTTTATTTTTGGAGTATGAATGATAAAGTGATGAATTCTGTTTGATAATTCGTTAGGGTAGTTATTTCTCCACTGTTTAAGTTTGATCGTGTCTCCATATATGGTCATGATAACAAGCAAAATTTCGAGCTTTAGTTTCTTACTACGTTTGAAGAAGATTTTTGTTATTTAAAAAAAATATAAATTTTTGTTGTGGAACTTTAAATATGAAATTTTGAGTAGTAAAACTTCACAAATGTCACTATTTAAAATTTCAAATTTGAAGTTTCAAATTTTTATTTGCATTTGGTCTTTACAATTACTTATTACATTTGTGATTTTTAAATATTTTGTCGTTTTATATTCTTAATCCTTAACAAATTATAACTCATAAATATTTCAAATTTGCTTTTATAAATTTAAATTTTACAAATAAAATTAAATTAAAAATAATAATTTAAAAATTTAAAACTATATTTAGAAAAACAATATTGCAAAAGAAACTTAACAAACGCAATAATTAATTATATGTAGGAGTATTAAGAAAATAGTTTTATAGAAAAATGTGATATTTTACTTGTAAATATTTAACTATGTATTTCTATATAAAATTTATTTTTAGTGTAACTATTAATCAATATTGCTATATTATTTTTTATATGTGCTATTTATTTATAAAGTTTTATGAATTTAAATTAATTATAATAAATATAAGAACCATAGCATAAAATATAAATATTTTTGAAATTAAGTTTGAAGTTTTGATTTTGGAAAAAAACTATCTTTAAACCTCAAATATGAAGTTTTGCAAATTTAAAAATAGAGTGTTGTTTTAGAAATGCTCTTAGTCTACCGGTTTGACTAAAAATTTATTAATGATCCTACACTAGAATGTCTAGGATTCAAACCCTAAAAAAAGCAAAACTATGTATATCATGGAAAAAAAAATTACAAGACATCTTAGCATTGTGCAAGGAATATTGTTTGGCGTGGATGTTAAAAGTCGGCTGAAAATGGTATAATCAAACGTGAATTCTCATATGAGATATATTTTTATATATTGTAATATCATAATTAACTAGATGCTAAATGAGTTTTGTTTTTCAGACTTAATCACAGATCTTCGATTTAAAAAAATATGAATGATTAAAGATCAAGACTATATAATGATCAATGACAACCATCATGTGAACAATTAACGAAATCACCATAGTGAAAATAGTTGTTTTGTACAAAATGTAAAACAAACATATCACTAGACAATAGCTATACTATTGGTTGTATATGTACCGCTGATCTTTTCAATAGATTATTATCTATCAAATATAGTGTGTAGAACAAAGTGTGACTGATGTAGTTATGAAAATGTTAAGTATTCCATCCCCCGTAGTAATTCAAGCATACACTATATTAACAATTTATATTTTTCGTTAAAGTTTCAAGAGATTTGTTTCAGTATAGGTTGTTGGTTAATGAATATGACCTTTTCAGTTGAAAAGGAACAATACCCAACTCTCATACAATCTCACTGTTCTACCAAATAGCAATTTGATTATAAAAGATACTGGGAGATTTTTTGGTTAAAGTAAAAGTTGACGAATTATTCGATTTTCATATGAGCTAAAAGTTCTATGGGAAACGGGATCTAAAGTCTAAAGATACGGTCGACTAGAATTCGCTCATATAAAATTAAAATTTAGAAATCGGATCTCAAAAGTTGCTAGGCTAGATATATAGTATAGTTGTTTGTATAGATCCCATGATTTCTCGGATTCACGAGCAATATACAGAACGTGCAAAGAAATACCATATGAACAACCAAACTGTTAGACCAGTTAAATAACTATTACTTTGAAAATGAGATTGCATATCGAAGTTTTAGAATCTTTTAGGGAGTTGCCTAACCAAACTAACTGATCCTACATAAACCCGGTTAATGAAAAATTCCGCTCCTTTCTGTTTGAGTAGTTAAATTTATATTGTGGACTAATGAAATACATCATACATTATAAGTCATGACTAATCATGTATTATAGCGACCTTTTGCAAGAGATTTGTATAAATTACAAACATATTTTAACAGTCACTTAAACGAGTTTTATACGATTTCTGAACTTTCTTACGAATAATTAAACAGTTCAACGAACTACGCAATATACTAAGTTATTAACTCTATATGGATTGTGAATATCACGTTGAAAATGTTGTTATTAATAATTATACATGCATATGCAGTATATATCTACACAAGCAACTACATATATCCTATGAGTGCGTACGGTAACGAGCATGCTGTGAGAAACAGAGGATCTTAAATTGCGCATCACGATCTCTGTTATTGTCGTAAAGTGCTGTTGAAGAGGCAGGAGGGCTAAAGACTCAGAGCTTTTGTAACTCATGTCTACGTGGCCCCTAAAACCCACTTGCAGAGATTTCATTTTCATTAGGGCATCATTAGTTTGTTTGTACTTTTGCCCTAATTTCATGAAAACATTTATAATAATCTTTTGTTAAAAATTAATTATTTGATTTCCCGGAAATTAATGGGAAGATATATAGGGTTTGGAACATGCATGGCCCCTCTACGGTCCGAGCTTTATATTCAGTCTGTCATATGTTATTCGCTGTTTACACTTTACCTTACACTGTTTATATTTAGTGCATTTATTGAAACTTTAATTAGCTCGACGTACCATTAGGCTTCCAATGTTACAAACCGACCCGCCATGCATCGCATTTAAGAATAACAAAAATCTCTACATATACCATATATCTATACGTTTTTATAATTGTTAAAACCGCACTGCAGTTAAACCGCTTGTCCTGCACCACTCAAATCGCAGTTACTATTCGGAGCCTTAGTCTCAGTTGGTGTGTATTGATTTTCAGTAATTCATGACTTGCTTATCACGCTTTTAAAATGTATACATACACTCTACAAAATTTTATCTATCGCTTCATATTCAATGTTCTGTTTACATTTACATCCTGAGATACAAAAATATAACTAGATCTAAACTAGTATTAATTATATCCTAATTTTAAAATAACATTTTTTGAAATATAACAAAATAATAAGAAGTATAAGTATTATATGAACTCAAACTACCATAATTAAACATATATACGTGATAAATACAGAGTACATTTCTGCGTTCGTATATCAAGTGGGGTTTTTTCTTAAAATTATATCAAGTGGAGTTTGCTTACTTATGTTTTATAAATATTTAAGAAAAACACGTTTTACAAAAGAATCATCACTAGTTATATTTAGAGTTTAACTTGAGTAATTGGATGATAGAGTAAAACAATTATCTTAAGCAAAAAAAAAAAAAAACTTGAGTAATTCGGATTATTTTTTGTTTGTACTGCATTTACTTTTCTTTGTGAAATCATTAATTAATTTAATACGGTAATTTGTTGTATGCGTACAACATGATTCTATAGAATTCATGATCGGTCTAGAATATATAGCAGCGAGAAGAGCTAAAATGAATGTTTTCAAAAATAAAATTAAAAAAGAGTGAAAGATAGAGATACATAGAAAGAGAGAGTGGCGGAAGGAATTTCACTGTCGAATAAAGAGCACGCTCTTCGATAACGTAAATGCAATATAAACAATAAATGAAGTGAATTCATGAGAGTTAGTTCAGGATCATCATCATCATATATCTCTATTCAAACACACACCCCGTACTACATATGGAAGAATCAATGATGATATGCTTTTACATGCATATATATGCTTAGACATGGTTTAAAAGATGGAATATTACATCATATAAACAAGTATGTCTCTAGTTATAAGCTTCTTGTTTTGGATAGGGAAGTACCTTTCACCCACAACTGCACCAATTACATTGGTGGTTGAGACTATTTATTATCGCTCTCTCAATGTCTCTCTACCGCTTTATTGATTATACGGACTCAGAAATGTTCATAGAATATTCAACCCACATGACGTTCCATACACCTCGTGATGTATAGTGGTACATAATTCACATAAAGTAGAACTGTGTTTCCTATCAATTTAACCTATTTGTTTTCTGAACGAATTCTACATAATTGCTCTTGAACTAATTCTGCAAAATTGCGTAACAAAAGAAATCTCCTTTTAATAGGATATATATATATGCATATATATGTACCACTAACACTAGTGACTTTCTACATCTAGTATCCACGAGTAAGACTAGTATTTAACACTGGCTAAGCAAAAGTTTTAGTAATCTTTTTGGTGTTATAACACGAAAGACAGAATTTATTTAGGAAAGGGGACAAGGGGTTATAAGTTATAACTAACATGGGGACAAGGGGTTATAAGTTATAACTAACATTATTATATGTAAATATTTTAGCAAAAAAAAAACATTATTATATGCATGTACATTTTTTTCCAGGAAGGAATAGTATAAAAGAATGAGTTTTTAAAAAAAAAAGGATAAAAGAAGAGCGAAAGAAAATCATAGTGTTAGTAATTTCCTAGAAAGTTAGAGAAGTGTAATCATTGCCTTCGACTGAGTTAAAGATGAAAAAAAGTGAGGAGAGAGATTTTATTTTTACTTCACTTATGATTATTTTGATTGATAGGGTTTTCTGAATAAAGAAAAATTAATAAAATAGCTCCGGATTCATATTTTTTAGAAACCTGTGGACTTCATTATCAATGATATTGCCTTTTTATAAAAAGGTATGTACTTAAAAACTCAAAACCTCACAAAGAGAAAAAAGAGTTGAGGAGGATGTTATCCGATACTATAATTTAATGGAAATGAATATTTCCTCCGTTTTATTAAGTTTGATGTTTTAAAAAAAAATTATAAAGATAGATTTTTTATTTTTTCTATGAAAAATTGTGATCTTAAAAAAAATTTATTTATTTTATTGATTATTATTGGTTACAAATTATTAAAATAAAATAAAAATTACAAAAAACGATACATTTGTTATAGTGATTTAATGTGTTTTCTTAATATATATAAAAACACTAAAAAATCTATATTTGTGAAAAGGAGGTAGTATATTTTAAAACTAGAATTGAATGTGTTTTAAAATTAGAAAAAATTAGCGTTATTGAATGATGTGTTTATTAGGTAGAATTTGAAACACACTAAAACTCATGTTATTCAATTTCTATTGAATTTTATTTATGGTAAATTCTAATGGATTTAATGTATTTTTAATTAAAATGAAAGCAAACAAATTTGTTTTTTTTTTGTTCATATTTTGTTCAGGAAACGTTACCAAAATCAACAAGTTTATTTTTTCCAAACAAAATCAATAACATACTATAAAATTCAGGGGTCGTTATTTGGAATGATAAATGGTCAAGATCACTTCAACAGAAGACAGATCAATACTTTGTGATGGGATAATATCAAAAGGTCTTTTGTATGTTGTGTGCACATACACACCCAAACAGATCCCTTTTATCCAAATCAACAACAGCACATCAAAAGCTGCTCATTTTGATTCCCTTTTCTTACGGGTAATCATTTTCTCATCCTCTCTTCTCTCTCCCCTATCAATCCCAACACATAATACTAATAATAATTTTTAACTAAAAGCAGAATAAAGATCCAGAAATTTAAATTAAAAAACTTGTCCAACTATTCGAAAACTATAAAATATAATTAATTACATGATTTAAAATAAACTAAAATTATATTTAAATAATTACTATAAAATATTGCCATGTTATGATATTGATTTTGAGAGTTTTTATAATAAATGCTAGTACGTTTACATTAACTTTTTTTTTGTCGGCCCTATATACTTATATCATCGATTTTTAGTAAAACTGTAGGATACATAAAATTTTAGAAAGTAAACTGGTATGATGATGATGTTTAAAAAGAAGGAATAGGGATTTGAGAGTAGAGAAGATCACTCCATAGCTCATATATAACACATCGGCGCTTTTCAATTGATATAAAGTGACATACTCGATAGAGGCCAAAACTTTTTTCTTCCCTCTTTCTATTGATTTTAACAAAGAGATCCTTAGATCCATAAACCCACGTGTTATTTCATTATGTCGCTCTCTGTTTTCTTCATTTCAACTGTGCAACTTGTATTTCTTTTATTACAGTGTGCAACTTATTTTTTTGATTATCGACCCCTTATTTGAAAGAATGTTAAATTAATTCAATCAAAAATACTTTTTAGAACAAGTGTTGCGATTCTTAGAAGAAATCAAAACCAAACTAGATTTACATCACATTAGAATTTTAACGGAAAGAGAACCATGTTTCTGTGACCTTTTGATAAGCTGGTGACTCTCGATGGTTCATGCTGGTGATGCGTTTTTGAACGTACTTATCTATGATTCTTATAAGAACCGAGGCTGAGTTAGGCGTCTCACCAAATCTTCTTCCATTACGTTCCTTCAATACAACATATAATGTCGTCTAAAATCGTAAGAGAACTAGTTCGATCTTTTGTCTAGATTTTCGGTGAGGAGAGGAATGATCTCTTCCCATACATGAGTGTAAGCCGTGGATAATTATAAGTTATTTCACCGAAAACCGGAACAAAAGATCTTAAGCCCATACCACCCATTTTTATAAGTTATTTCGTTTTATATTATAAATAATTTTAGCAAAAAAATTGTTTTATAATATAATTAGTTTTAACATTTCAATGCAATTTTTATATATTGAATAGTATATGACCAATTAAGTTATATATTTTTTTATAATTGGTTGAAATCATATATTAAATAATGTTTTTAATAAGTAATCACTATAGATAATTACTCCTTCTGTTCCTTAATATTACATATTATAGAAAAAAAATTTGTTTTAAAAAGATTCATTTTTTACATTTTCAAGACATATTTTATTAACTTATTGCAAATTTCAAAAAATTTAAGTGCACTTACTGAATTGTTATTGGTTTAAAATTATGAAACAAAGATAAACACAAAAAATATGTAAATTTAATGTGTTTTAATAAAATGTGAAACATTAAGAAACATAAGGAGTATATTTTTAACTAAAATTATCTACATCTGCGGCTTAAAACAAAAGAGATTTAAAACAGAGGAAGTATCTTTTTGAACACGCTCATAGGTTATATTCTAGTATATAATAAAGTATTTTTTTGCATGAACATGAATTTTTCAAAATAATTAAAGGGAACTGAAATTTCGGGTTTGTAGCATATTTGATCAGGGACGGACGGAGGAGAGGAGTGGGTGTGGCACTTGTCCTACACTCTTTTTTTTTCTTTTCTTAATAGTAAATAAAACTTATTTTTTTTTAACTTGGTTTAAGTTAAATTAATAAAAAAATAAGAAAAGTGCTCCACCCAATTAAAACAAAAGATTGCTCCACTCAATCAAAACAAAACAAAAATGTTTTAGTCCAATTACAAATAAAATTTATATGCTCCAGCCCATATAATTAACCTAATATTTTTTAGTTGAAGTTGAATGTTACGAGTCCTATGTCTATTTTCTTTTGTAAAAAAAAAATATTTCTATTAAATAGCACAAACCTTTGTACTGGAATATGGTATTGACATTAATTATAGTTATTAATTTAACAATTGAACATTGTTGAATCCATTAAAATTACTTCTTTAGATTCTCTTCTAAGTAATATTATCTATCATTTCTAATAGTTTACCATATATTTAATTTTAGCTAAATTATTCACTTACTTTTCACTGTTTACCGTATTTGAAATACTATTATAGTTATTTTTATTAAGTGTTTATGGAACAATATTTTAAGAAACAATGTCAATCTACATTGAAAACCAATGTCAATAGTATAATATAAGTTTCTTAATTATATATATTTTTTATGTTTTTGGTTTGTTCTATACTTTTAGTTTATTTTGAGCTTTTATATATATGACTATGTTATATTTTGAAAAAAATTATTATATTGGATATAATAAATATAATTATGTGCCCCAGTCTAAATAAATTTCTGGATCCGCCCCTGTATTTGATATGTGTTTTGTGCTTATATTATAAAAGTTTCAATCCAGTAAATGATATTCACAAAAACATATAAAGATGAGAATTATTACTTGGTCTTTTATCAAAAAAATGATTACTTGTTCAAATCAATTATCGACTACATGCCTATGCTACATGCTGCCTTGGTTATAACGAAATTCTTTTGTTACGTCAGTTGGAAATGACAAGGAAGAAGAAAAAACAATATATAGAATAAGGAAAATTGGTTATAATTAAAGAAGTATAGTGTATTTAAAAAAATATACATAAAACCTTGACGTCAACATAAATAAAAATTGCTTGGAAACATGAATAGCAGTTTAAAAAAAAAATATAGTATATTTTTAATAATTTCATTAATATAATTACATTAATTTTTTTTTCAATATTTCATTCAGTTTAACAGTTTCATTAATTATATTACATTAACAATACATCACATCATTAATTATATTACCATAATAATAATACAAATTTTATTTATTAGTTAATCAATATTTACTTTGTTCTAATTATATTACCATAATAATTAATTGTTATGGTAATTATAATAGTGCAAAAAAGTTTTTATGTGTGGATTTTGAATTGGGTCTTTCTGGGTCTGGATGAGCTCGGTTCTGATGTATAAGAACCTAAAAATATCTAAATAACAAATGTATGTAAAATGGGTTCTGATATTTGTACCAAAAATTATCATATTACCCCATTCGTCTAGATCTTTTGAATACAATTAAATATATTACGACTCATCTAAAAAATATAACATTATTTATAAAAAAAATCAATATATAAAAATGCAAAAATCAATACCACGCGAGTGCGCATATCAATCTCTACTCAATTTTAACTTTAGAGTTCAGATTTGTACTCCTTAAGAGCCGTGCTCAAGTGGTAAATCAAAAGGGTATTCTCTTAGGACATCTTAATTTCACTCAAACTTTTATTCCAAAATAGAGTAAAATAAAATATAAAGTAAAAAATACTCTAACCATACTCTATTTATCACTCTATAAAAAAGTCTGGTTTACTCTATAAATAGAATAATCTACTTTTTATGTGTTCATTACTTCATTAGTGAATGAAAAATAGAATAAAGTTAAAATATTTTTATTCTATTTCTCTATTTTGGAAAAAAACTGAGTTTTAGTTTGGAGTTGCTCTTACATGTTATTTCAGATTACTATTGTCATATAGTTAAAACTGTTCTATATTTTGTACTAGGATCGGCCCGCCCTACGGGCGGGTTGTGAATTATAAAATAATCTTGAAACTAAAATTATAAGTATAATAAACTTTGGTTGTTCATAGGTTTCATGTTATTATGGTTATCGGAGGGGGGGGGGGGGTGCTCGGGAGTTTGATGGTTTGTCCGAGTTTTGTTATATGTTGTTAAGTATTAGGTAGATACATGAAACTTAGATTATTAGAGTATGGGCAAAGGAATAACAAATGAACATATACTATGTTTTTTATATTAACAAATCCCAGGAATTTCTTATAATTTTTGTTATATGTATGGTATTTATAGTTTTATATATGTGTGTTATAAAAATATATGCCGTAGGGTATTATTAAAATTATATTTATCATTTTTATCGAAATTTTTTAATAATAAAACTTTTCTGAGTGTTTCAAAAAAGACAAAACTTGCTATTTTATTATTAAAAGCTAAGTATAACATAATGAGAAAAACGAATAGATAATAAATTTAATCTTTAGATATGGTCTGAATATTTTCTGACCTTTCTTATTTATGTTTAATGTACAATAATTGTTAAAAATACACAAATAAAGTTTTACTTTGGCTTTGGAAACAATAATTTCATAATTTTAAGGGTTTTAGAACATTTATTTTTTTGAATTTTTTTCTTCAACCTGTCCTACATATATTTTGATTTACTTGTACCACCTATATTTTCAAATATATATATATATATATATATATATAAATAATCAATTTTGAAAAATGGTCATAATCGTATTTGCATAATATTGTTATTTTCTTGAACAAAATAGTTATTAACAAATTACGTAGTGTGGTTAAAATTCTATATTATAGTTGTCTTTGGATGTCATATGATAATTCATATCATATGATATGTACTTTGACATTTTTCTTTTTAAAAATTAATACAAATTCGGAATTAACTGTAGGTTTCAATACTTGTTATGCAATTTCTAAATTAAGATATTTAAGTATTTTTATATGGTCTATTATTTAATTATATGGTCTATTAAATGAGATTTTATTTCCATATGATTTTATAATCATTTATTTCTTGTTATAACAAAATAAAGTTAAATCACTGATCACAAATTTTTAAGGTAAGATTTTTTTATATCTTGGGTCCCTACCAATGTTGTCTTTCACGGCTGTTATTAAATATTTTTATGTTGTTGATTTAAAGTTTTCAGAGTAACTACATGATGTGATACTGTTCTTCTATATTTTATTTAGTTTTATTTTTGATGTGTATTTATTTGATTAAGATTGTTTTTTTCTACTCTATTATTGTTTTATTGTTTGAAATAATCTAATTGTTTTTCTACTCTATTATTATTTTATTGTTTGAACTAATCTTTTTTCATGGTAAACTAAAATGTTGTGGTTTGGAATAGATTTTTCTATTAGTATAGCTTGAACTATTAATTTTACTATATTTATATGAAGAGAAAAAATTAACTGCAAGCATATAAACCCAAATCAGAGGATATAGGATAAACATTAGGTGCTGACGATGTTTTGAGTAAGTGTAAGAAGGTCACATACTAAATGACTGTATGCCATGAGATTAAACTGTTATTAAAATTTTAAAAATAAGATTGAGATAGCAGAATAACTTGTCCACTTCGATGCTTACGCTGTGTCTCCCCGTTCACTGAGATAAATGAGTCGTCCGATATGCAATGAAATTACGACAATTATTCACTGCAATCAAACTTGGGTATATAAAAATGTATAAAGTAAATGTGTAGCTCTAACCTCGGTCATCCGGACGTCTTTAAAGATTTCTTTGTATACAATATTAGTAACTCCGTCTTCACCGCCCATGTCGGAAGTCTCGTCTAAAATCTTAAGCCCATTCGGAGTTGTTACTCGAGACATGGCAACGTATAACTGACCATGAGTAAAAACAGGGCGAGGAAGATATAAAGCAACTTGGTTTAGGCTTTGGCCCTGGCTCTTGTTGATCGTCATGGCGTAGCACAGTCTGATCGGGAATTGCCTTCGATTAAAGGTGAAGGGATGCATGGTATCAGTGGGACTAAGTTGTATCCTAGGGATCAAAACTTCTTCTCCAACATCTGTCCCAGTCATAATTCTCGCTTTAACAACCCTGTTACCTAGGCGAGTAACCACCATTCTTGTACCATTGCACAGACCTTGATCCTGATTAAGATTGCGCAGCATCATCACCGGAGCTCCAACTTTGAGGCACAATCTGTGGTTAGGGAGGCCCGGAAACTCAAGTGAGTTGAGGTACTCTGACGGGTAGTGGGTGGTCCAATCATCGTCTGGCGTAGCTTCTAACTCCACTGAATCGGAACTCAAATACTCTCTAGCCTGTGATGGGATCTTAGAGAGGAGATAAGCGTTCACCTCATGTACGGTATTATTGGTAGGTGTCAGCACGGCCCTCTCTTTTAGGTAGTCCTTATCCCGGTAGTTTTGGAGGAAGTTAGGATATGCAGCATGCGCCAAAGCTTCGTGTGGTGTCTCTGAGCGAGATATCAAGAACCTTTTGTCCACAATAATCTGATTCCCTTCCTCATGTTTTGGTTTATTCGACGGCAAGGCGTCAGCTTCCCCATCTCCGACTTGTAGAATCCATTTTGCGAAGTCCTTATCTTCTTGCCGCAGCCGCATGTTGATGGATAAGGTGAATACTCGGGCCATTTTCCATAGATATGATTTGCTGATGGATGCGAGTACAGTGTCTGGCCTTTTTCCGTGTGGAATAACTGGCAAAATCTGTCGGAAATCCCCGCCGAGAAGCACCGTTTTGCCACCAAAGGGCTGTGTGCTAGCTTCTGGATTCTCATGCGTTAACAAATCTCTGAAGGAACGATCCAAGGTTTCAAAAGCGTGCCGGTGTGCCATCGGAGCTTCGTCCCATATTATTAGATCTGCCTTGGATATCAATGCAGCTAAACTCGACCCTTTGTGTATTTCACACATTGAACGATCATCTAGATTCAGAGGTAGTTTGAACCGAGAGTGAGCTGTCCTTCCTCCCGGGAGCAGCAACGCTGCGATGCCAGCTGTAGCAACCGGTATAACTACTTTTCCAACTGACCTAAGCCTTGCGATAATAGTTCTGTATAGGTATGTCTTTCCTGTTCCTCCTGCACCTGAGACAAAAATTAACTGGCCCAAACGTTCGTCTACTGACTTCAGTATAGCAGCATATACTTTCTGCTGATCAATATTCATCGCTGAGAACAATACCCTATGCGTCTCCTTCTCCTTTTCAACATCATACATCAGCTCCTGCCGCAAAACTTGGTTGTTTACCTCTGATAGTATTGAATTGTCTGGCCGAGGCAACTCATCATAGTCTGCTAGAGACTGGTTATGCTCTTTTAAATGTTTTTCAACCTCGAGCAGTGTATACTGCTTTAACTGCTCATCTTGTAAGTCGAGTCCTGGAAATCGAAACTCCTTTCGTTTCATGTACAGTATGTCCTCTGCTAGAAACATCCAAGTATGCTCCCAAAGCTTGAGTGGGTCTACAACTTGACAATAAACCAAGATAAGCACAAACAACCTTCTCAGCTGCCGTCCGGTGGCCCATGAAGATGGCTCCTCTATTGCTTCATGCCACTCTTTATCATCATCAAGCAATCCTCGTGCATAGCACGCTTCTTTGAATTTCTTATAAACCACATCTCCTACCGTGTATAACACGTCATAACCTCTAGGACCTTTAACAACATTTAGCAGCATCCTTAAGAAGTATCTATCACCAGATGCTGGACTGACATACACGACTCTCCCAATAGCTTCCCCTTGCAACCTGGGTGTCCATACCTTGTCGTTAGAATGGTAAACAAACCTTGAAGGAAATTCAACATATGTCAGCTCCCTAGCTTCTTCGTATGTGTCGCATGCCTCAAAAAACGCTGTTAACATTGACTTATCAATATTTTCTCGGTATACCACCTTTGATAAGTCAGAAGTTTCGTCAAACACCATCACATGCTGACCTGGTAGATGTACGGGAAGCTTCACAACATTGGGCAGATTATAGTGTATGGGAAAAGCGAACAACCTCCATGAACCTTCGCAGGCTGATATGTACCGACACTCCAGAAAATTGTTGATCTCATTAGTCGTGTCTGGCTCGTTCTTGTGTATAACGACAGTTGCTCTATCAACGCCTTTCGTTATGTATTTGAAAAGATATTTTATTGCACTGGTTCTGCAACACCATTCAACGTTGATGTGGGCTTGGTATTTTTTCAGCAGACTAAGATTATGAGGCACAACGAAACGATTATCCACCTCGATATCACCCTTGATTACAAAATCTCCAGTACCAGCTCTCCTTCTATAAACAACAAATCCATATTTGTCAATTCTTGTTTGATCCGAAGAAGGTTTAGGAAAACTCTTAGTACACTCTCCCTTTTCCATGCATGGCGATTTGGGTCGCAACTTACCACACGGGCCATGAATCATATGCCGCTCTACCAGTTCAAACCCCTCTTTATCAACTTCTCTATCGGGAAACTCAGCTGAGATGTATTCATCAATCATCGCAGCGGTTACTTCCTTCTTTATTCCTTTCAACCATAGTAATATATGGGCATGGGGCAAACCTCGTTTCTGAAACTCAATGGTGTAGACAGCTACAATAATGATGGAAGACGTATATTAGATGATAACATATATAAGAAATCATTCTGATATAATTAATTACTATCAAAATATGTGCTGGTATTCAAACGTAGCAAAAGAGATAACAAAGCTAACAACCCGTAGGCGGGAAAATGTATCGAATTCTATATGCATCTAATTATCGATGCTTGGGAGGAAGATTAGCAATAGAGATGAAGTGGCCGGGCATTCAAATTTTACTCCTATTATTTTCCACCAAATATATCCATAGTGTGATATATATACTCCTACATACCGAATTATTTGTATTTAATTTAGCATCTTGGTACTGTATAGTTTTAGTATTTTCTTATATTTTCTGTTTCTTTTTCCTGAGAAACTGTATTATTTTGACTATTATTCCCGCTCTATGTTGTGGTCTTAAACTTTGTGGTTTTACAAATATAAAATGTTTGTTGAATTATATTTATATATATCTATATATATATACATAGCTTAGTGATGTCTCAGCACTCAAACTAACTTTTGAAATCCTTATACTTTATAATATAGTAAATTGTATTAATTACAAACTTACTTTGAATAATGCAGATGTGAATTGAAAATAATTAAATAACATTCTCTTATGGGTGGGTAACATAATGAAAATAGTAGGATCTTTACCTGCGTCTAGCTTGGGGAAGAATTCTCCCTTTTTGAAGTCTGCCATCATCTCATCAAGCTTTATTTTGAAAATTCGACATTCAAGGTCAGGTCGGTTATTAGCGGAGTCACCTCCATACGCATCAAGATGATTACTGAGTTCCACCCAATTAGGATTCGCGGTGACGGTGATAAAGAGATGAGGATTCCCATACCAACGGCATATTGCCATCGCGTCTTGATACTTTTCAGACATGTACCGGGGTCCGGCGGTGAATGATGAAGGGAGGATGATCTTCTTACCAACTTGTGTAGCATCTGCATCGCCGGTCTCAACAGCATCACATACATTGTTATACAGGTCTGCTCGCAGCTTTTTCTGATTTAGACTGAGAAATCGCAGACGCTCCGTCTCTACAGCCACGTACGCGTCAACAATGTACTGGTGCAGCAATCTTCCACCTTTAATAATTGTCATTCCTTCTGAAGGCCTAGTTTGTATCTGGTAAGCATAGAACTCTCGCATCGTCATGTATTCTCTTCTCACGGTGGATGCTTCAGGCCCCTTATAAGGCAGTCTCTCATGGTAACCAGTTTCTCCGTACGGAAACAATAATGGATACTGAAGACTCATCAATAACGGGTGTAGATCACCTATTCTTTGTAGCGCAGATGATTTGAGCTCAACCACAATATCTCTTCCTACTGAGGTCGCAGACAAATCACCAATTATTAGTCCACCAATCTCACTCGCTGTAGGAAGATCGTATTGACGACCTCTATTTGGTTGGCTGACCAATGTGATACTGAATTCAATTTTACCGGTCGATCGAAAACGGTCGCGCGCGTGCCTGAAAGTCTTGGCTAGGTGGTTATTAATATCTAGCATCTCAATCAACTGGGCGATGACTGTATCCTCCACTGCCAGCGTAGATGAACCTTTTGTAAAAGACCTCTTTCGGTTTTCTAGCTCATTATCAGTGTCGAAAATATAGAGCTGCAGATACTCGGGATCGTTACCATCTTCAGGTAGCATAGAACCAATTCTATGAATGATCTGGCCATGAACCCGAAATGTAAAAGGTCCAGGCGTCCCAGTAACGCTATGATCGACTTGTGCGCCCATGGATGTGAAAGCAAGCAAACTGTTTGCAACTCTGATGTGGGGTCTAAATTTTGGCGACTCTAGGAGCTCGAGCAATGGAGATGGTGGTTCTCGGACCGGTGGAAGCCTCACTCGACCTCTCTGGCAACATAGACTAAATTGTTTTGCATCTCTGCTCGTCTGTACACCAGTTGCTTCTGCATTCCATAGTAAGGCTCCACACGATGGACATGAGACTATATCCCATTTGTCACATGGCTTGTGGCCTTTTTTACCTTGAATCAAAATGAAAATAGTCAAGTTATGTCTCTGTGTTAAGACCATATTATCTAACGATTACAGAGTTTACTCAGCATACGTCTAAGTCTTGAGCCGCTTGTTGTAGACGCCGCGCGTCTATTTATCGAGCTGTTTGATGAAGACGCTGTAGGACAATGTCAGCGTAAGGATGTCTGTAAGTATATCTGGTTTAACTTGCTATTAGCTAGGCATGTCCAAATAGTTACCGGTTGCGGACGCCGACGCAGTCAATCTAGCTGTTTTCTTCTGTCTACGTATTGATAGCCGTAGTTGCCTGGCGATCCGAGATGAGACTGCATACGGGGTGTCGGGGGGATGAGCGTCGCTTGGAACAGATGCCGGTGTTGGAGAAGCTGTTCGGGTTGATTATAATTATTAGATTATATATATATATATATTAATGAAACTTTGGATCACTACATGTACCTGAGATGATCATTGGTCTGCCAACTCTGCGTTTCTTCATGGGTTGCGTGTTAGCTACGGAAAGTCCGATCTTTAAGTTAATACAGGTGAAGGATGATAACATGGTCTACCGCTGGTCACACTAAATAGTTACTAACCAATTGAAGTCGATTGAGTCCGTTTTGATGACCGAATAGCCATTCGTGCACGTCGGGCTAATCGCGATTCGATTGCCATTTGATCACCTGATGAAAAAGTATACAGTGGCAATGTTATAAATCGTGACAAACCGTACCCAATTTCATCAGTTAACAATGTAAGTTCGTTGTGTGTACCAGTACTTGAGACTCTCATGCTCACGCGGTCGCATGCTGTTCCTCCGTACGCACCCAAGCTTCTTTCATTATTACTCTTTGGATCACTCGCACCAGGATCTAAATCTCTTTTACGTGTTTTCTTCATCATTACCTGGATAGCTTCAAACAGGTCTTAGGGTAATCGGGGTTTGGCTAAAATGGTTCTGAACACTATTGATCATCCATATGAATCTCATCGACCGTTACCAAATAATTGATTCAGAAATATGTGTAGTTAATTAGTTTCCATATTTGGCTGAGTGACTAAATGCAGTGGCAGCTATTAATTTATTAAAAACAAATATACCATAAATTACGTTATCTAACACCGGAACAAATAACATATATGATTTTCACCCTGGGAATCACTATATACTGTATATTTTTTGTGGAAAATTATTTTAGAATATTTATGATGTTTAGTTGCGCCATTATTTATCACATTATGCATATGTTATACGTTCGATACAATATGGAAACTCATGTTGATCAATTGTTTATGGGCCAGATGGGCCTACCGTATTATTGGATCAGTTTGGGCCTTTTTATACACAATGGAGTTGGGGTTTTCCGGACCGATTACGGTGATGGAATAAAATTTTGGATTTGCTTGGTAATACCTTCATGCGGAATTCAATTGGGTCCATGGAATGACGCGGGAAAGATGTAGATGAGTGCGTTTGTGTTTGATTAGGGTCGTAGCCGCAATTGCATTGCATGCGAATTTGTAGCACGTAGGTAATGACAATACGTATCTACGTGGGCCTGACGCAACCGAACTTATATACATGCAACTGCAATTATCAGTTCGAGTTACCTGGTCTGGATTTGGATATCTATAGATTAATATGTTAATTATGTAGTTTTTTTTTTCAGAATTTTTCTAAATTTATTTGTTTTTATGGAAATATTCAATTTATATACCAGTGTAAGTGGAGTGTAGTTGTTTTCTCTATTGGATAATTAACCCTTTTTTTTTGATTTTTCATTAAATAAAACAGAAATCTGAATTTCTTGAGCATAAACTCAACATAACAGGAAAACATAAAAAAAAAAAAAAAACTGATAGGAGATTCCATATAATAGCTTAAATGGAAATTTTAAAAAGAAAATGAAAACATGATTTTGGTTCAACCGCCTTCACCGTGTACTGATAAGCTCCTCAAGCAGATGCAGACGCTGGGTTGAGCCCTAAGGCCATCTCGAAAAACTCTGTCATGAGGTAGGCGTGGTAACATTTGAAGCAGACTGTGTTGACCCCCGGTGGATGGCAATTGAGTTCTGGTTCCATGCTTATGAGGGAGTCCACGTACACGTCTTTCATTTCCACGGTAAGATGACTCAATGATGCCTGGACGTTCTCCCAGCTCGTCTCAACGGAGTCAAGACCAATAGCGTCAGTCAACTTCGAAAGTATCTTCTTCCCCTTGTTGATCATACCCGTGGCCATCAGAAGAACACCGTAAAGGTACTTGGCCTCTTTGCGAGCCCCCTTAGAAGCGATACGAAGGTGATAGAGTCCCAAAACGGGATTATCAAAATCAAAATACTCGCACATACCTTTAACGTAGTGAGCATCAAGGTTGTTGGATGCCAACAGACTTTCCATCATCTTCCCATACCCGTAAGAGATATTGGGTCGTTCCACCAAAGGGGTGATGTCGAGTGTCTTGGCAATCAATGGGTCGTTCAGTCCGAAGTTGAGACTCTTGCATGTCATCATTGTGTTACAGTAGTCGATGGAGGAAGAAGCACCGACCTTGGAGACTATGAGCCGCAGCATGTCATCAGGCATGGTCTCGAGACGTGAGAGGGAACGTTTGGATGGCTCCATTGATGTCTTTAGGAAGTTATACTGATACTGATTATAAGTATTTGCTTTTGTTTTTCTTGGTGGAGACGTACACTGACTTGTTCTGCTTATATAGAAGATTTAGTCTCAACGCCTTATAACCCACTACGCATTCTAATAACTTTAATTATTAAATTGTAATAAATAATTATTACTAACGTATTCTGCGTGAGGTAAATCGTCAAGGCGCTTGGATGCTTATTATGCGTATGTGTATAATAAATGTAAAATAATATAGATATCCTCGCCGAATTGTTTACGTAATTCCAGAGTCTGCATAACTACGTTACAATAGCTTAGTAAATTGGATTAATTACACTAAATACCAATGAATGACTATTAAATGTATAGGTGTGGAAGGGAGCAGATAAAATATCCAGAGTTTGCAAAATAAATGGATCCTTTACAATGAAAATTACTTTTTATTTTTGTACTCGATTTGGGAAAAACAAAATTTGACGTTTATGTACGTGTTATCAAAAAGTATTTGATGTTTATGTATGTGTTAAGCTGAGAATCTAACCCACAAAATTATATGGGTCTTCTATAATCAAAATTTTGGGTTTCAAAAAAAAAAAATATTTGACATGGCGAAAATAATTATGCGCCGTAAGGTTTTTATTATTAATAGTCACAAAAAAAAACCGTAATCAAACAAATTAATCTTAACATACATATAAGACCACGTAAGGAAATTCATCTGTTTGTGCAGGGTTATAGAACAGCCCATTTATAACGATTAGGGTTCACACAACTGCACCGAAACCAGTATCGAAGAAACCATAATCTAAACCAGAATGTTGAACACGACAATATTAATTGTATACCGGACTAACCAAACTTCAAATTTTGATACGTAATCAACGTCAGAAAATTCTAATTTTATTTTTAACACGTATAATGTAAAAGTCTACTATATAGATATGTAACTAACGCCAGAAAATATTATTTTAATTCCTAAACACATCAACATAATAGACTTACCGGAATGATAACACCTCATAATCAAGAATTAACCGGAATGCAATAAAGTTTAAATTAAAGCGTCCATATCATGGGGAATATCCAACATAGAAAAATTCAAATATGCGAAATCAAATAAAGATGCATAAGCATTATTGATCGGTGATAAGTCTTAACCAGCACGTGCCTTCTTCACCACATTCGACGTCCCAGCGTCAGTCTTCTTACGCGCCTTACTGGTTCCACCTTGATCATCAGCAGCAGGTGGTGTCTTGATGTTCGGGTTGTCATCATCATCATCGCCATCTCCCTGTACATCGATTTTATAATACAAACACGTATAGGCAATCAGCATGCAGCTAGTTTACAACATCACGGTACACATGTAACTTACATCACTCCCCACGCCATCTTCCGTCAGACGACCATGGTCCTCAGCAATACGTGTTATGGTGAATGTCTTGTGATGCTCGGTAAAGTTGAACGCAGTGACCCTCACTTGGAAAGTGTACGTTCTTCCTTCCATGTCTGCAATGAATGGAGGTAACCTAGTGTCCTCAGGGTTCACACCATCTTCAGCCTTTGACAGAAAATAAGATGGCAAGTAAGAATGAGTTCAACGTTTGACATCACGAATGTAAAAAGTTATGATTCATACCAGCATCTGTGCAGCTTCACTTGCTCGGATACTATGCAGCTTCGTTAATACACCATCGAACCATACGAACGTTCCTTCTGCAGTATCATCAGCTATCGCCATCTCCACACGATAGCTTTATGAAGATAATAAAGGCAATGTCAGGTTCCCATCAGAAGTATAAATCCTCATATATAAAGACTACGATACTCACCGAAGGGCCCCAACAGCATGTGGATTATTGCATACTCCACACGTGAATGCAGACTCAGTCCGCTGCAGCTTCTTACTGCATTTGGAGCAAGCAACATAACACCACCCCTTTTCCGTGTCAACACGAACAACCTTCCCGGTGCACAGAAAATCAATCTCCTGCATCATATGTATAAGACTCATGTACAAAGCAAACACTAACATTACAAATCAAAAATATAAATCATCCCCAAGAGCTAGTATACCTGAGATTCAGCAGAAACGATGAAACTGCTGAGGTCAGCAATCGTCATAGTTTCCACCTTCGCATACGACCTTAGCAGTGGAGCGGCCGACGGCAAACCGGTATCTCTGGCGACCAACCTATGCAGCATATAATGATAAGTCTAAGAACAACCGAATGCACAAACACACGACTAATAAACGACAAACGTACTTGTAGAATAGAGCATCCCCTGCTCTAGTCTTCTTGTCAAAATACACGTGTGTTCCCGACGTAGCGTTAAGAAACAGACGACCTACGTGAATTAATAAAGTTGTCAAGACTAAAGTGCTATGACATTAAATGATACCACAAAAATCAATACCTCCGACAATCTTGGGATTTATGCTAGTGATGACCATGACCTTTGGATCGACCCTCATAGTCTCAAGCTGTTTATGGAAAGCAACAGCCTGAGCGTCAAAGAAGCTTAAAGTGACAGTCTCATCGCTGCACATATCAGAAAATTAATTGTCATCATAAACATCCACATATTACGTTCAGAACTAATATATGGACAACATAAATAACAAAGTCACAATGACAGTCACCTATCCAGCTTCAGAGTCACCATTACACGATTCTTCTCCTCTGGTGGATCGCAAACCGTGCTCCTCACACTCAATATCTCACCTATGATGTCTACATCAAATTCGACACCGGTATTATTTTCTTACAAAGTCAGTGATCATAACCCTATGTACTAAATGAATCAACAACATTTAAAGACGTTTCAGTTGTGATCAACATACCTGGTAGCTGAGTGTTAGTATTGGCAAGACCAATCAGCTCCGAATGGTTGCGGAACCGGAATGCTTCATCTGGCAAGGGAGAGTCAGGTTCGGTCAACTCCTGGAACGAAGTTGACTCGTTGAACCGGATCATCAAAGATGAATCAGTGAGCCGGAAATTCTGCGCGCATCTGGAGACATCAAAACCGGACACGGAAAACATTGTTCCGGCACGGAGTATTTCCCGGAACTGTGGGAGACGACCAGCACTGATCGTGACTTGCATCACAGTCGACTGAAACACAGTAAAGAATATATCAGTGATACAACGCTATAAACTCAAACGGATAATCAGTACTATAATCATCAAAAACCAAGATCTAGATAACAATCAGCAGGATCAATGCCAAACCAAATCTATATAAATAAAAAAAAACACAAAACGGCTCATGTATAATATTAGATCAGATCAGTAACACCCGTATATTTATTGAACAACGAACATACGTGAAAATCAACATTCCTATAAAATAGTAGTCAAACACATAATCACTTTACATCTATACAATATCAGATCAGATCGGCAAGTCTCGTATATTTCTATAACAAAGAACATACGAAAATCAATATTTCTAAAAAATATTATACAAACGCGATCGGATTTAATCAAGACGGGGAACTTACGTTGACATCAACCATGAGCAGATCCATCCACATTAGCTCTCCACCACGCTTAACGTTCCTAGCCTCCCAGAACCGAAGCAGCCTAGCCTCCACGACGGATGAGCACCGCCCAGTCTTGAGATCGGAAAAGAAAACCTTTGCCATGGCCATTGAGAAAGATGAGGGGTCAGATTCGAGTATGAATGGGTCGCGATAGTATAAAAGCGTAGGTAACGCGATACGTACCGGTAAGATCCTTATATAGCATAGGGGCGGGGCAGGAGAGAGCTTCGCAGTGGGATGGCGATCAAAGTCGATTTAAGACCATTAATTACTGAAGAACCGTTACATATGATGAATCGCGTATGCGCCGAACGTAGGGGAGCGGAGATCACGAAGGTGAGCGTAGAGTCTGATTAGGGTTCCATCAGGAGACTAAGGTCGTCGGGCCGCGTAAGAAAACATAACGAAGCCCAAATGTCAAGCCCGTAACAATTGATACAGTATATCCAAATCCAGACCAGGTAACTCGAACTGATAATTGCAGTTGCATGTATATAAGTTCGGTTGCGTCAGGCCCACGTAGATACGTATTGTCATTACACGTTTTAATGAAACGATGAGTTGCTGACGTGTCTAAACAGTAGATCATGAATTGTTGCGCTGGCATCCTTGTTGGCACACTCAGGAGGGATTAAAAGTGTCTTTTATATATAAAGATTCTAGTTTTATTTTCGTAATAGTTCCTATGAAATTACATTAGAGTTCAAATGTGAAATACTCGTTCATTTTTTTTAACATCTGCTTTTGTTTTTAGATTCTTTTATTATACATTCATTATTAGGGATATTTTAGGGTTTAATCTAACAAGATTAACACTAACCATGTATCAAAATCTTTAATCATAACCTTGATTTTTGAGACATGATTAAAAGAAGACTGAATAAAATTAGCCTATGAGATTTATAGGCTTAAGTTTTTGGTCAGTTGATTTTGCTTTACGCCATTTTATACAGTATCTAACTATATATTAAAATTTAAAATTTGTTCGATTATGCAAAATTGAGTTTTCTCTTGAAATCTGAAATATTAAGGTTTAACACCAAGAGTGCAAAACCTATTTTTGCGAGAACTACAAAACTCTACTTTTCGGTAAAATCGCAAAATCGAATTTTCCACCAAATTTGTAAAATATTTCTTTTCTGCAAAAACAAATTTTTTTCACAAAAATCCAAAATCAAGTTTTCATATCAAAACCGCAAAATCAAATTTTTACCAAAACATGTTTACCCACCAAAAACCCTCCCAAAACAAATTTTCTCGTTAGGACCCACTAAATTGAGTTTTTTAGGCAAAACTGCAAAATCAAAATTTCCTACCAAAATGAGTTTTTCCCCAAATGGAATTTGTCGTTGAAGTTACAAGAAATGGAGGGATTTGCTCGCGGGACTACTAGTTGGAGAGACGACGAGACAGAGGAAAGTATTGAGGAGGAGATGTGTCGTGTGAAGAGAGAGTTCAAGTCGCTTAAAAGCTATGTAAGTACTTTTACTAACGTCAGAGAAACAACCATCCAAGAGCTCTTTGAGCGGTCAGGTCAGTCTCGTAAACTTACACTCATCAACATTACAAACCTTACCATCGTCTCTAGTTTATGTGTGTTTGTTAATGGTGAAACAGGTTGGTGACACAGCTAGAAGGAGAGAAGGCGCAAAAGAAGGTTGAAGTTCAGAAACTGATGGAAGAGAATGTGAAATTGACGGCAGTTTCTGACAAGAAAGAAGCGCAGCTTCTTGCTCTCATTGAAAAATGCTAAGTTATGGCTTTAAGTGCATCAAACATCTGATCTTGCATCTATCTTCGCCGCATTGTTTTTGGCTCATCTCTCATTGTCATTTTTTATATTTTTGAAAGAATGCTTCAGATTGTTGCAAAGCTTCTTACTCGATTGTTTATTTTTCTGACAAAACATTTTTGTAACTTTTCTCCGTAAATATACTATGGCTTATAGAGCCTGTCAAATTTATTATGGCTTATAGATTGCTTTTCTTCACGGAAAGACAGCTAAAGAGTGCGTATTTTATATATTTTCTATCTCCCTGAGTTACCTTATATTTGCAATCTTTGTAGAGGTTTGAAATTTATTTGATTGTTTTCTTTTTCTCATCAACTAGATACTGAACTCATAACTGGACTGTCTATGTAGGTTGAGCTATAAATGAGGATCTTGGTGTGTTTATAAAATTATAAGTAAGGTCTTCTTCCACTTGCATACCCCTACTAGAGTGGTTGATTCACCTCCTTTTGCATTGTCTGAGTGTGGTTGGGGAGAATTATAGAATCAATATAACCATCTTCTTCCATGCCTATGTTTAAAGGAGTTGAAGTTGTGAGTACCTCTTTGTGATTGTGAACCTCACTCGAGTAAGTTGTGTATATACATCTTCTATGATCTTTTGAACTTCTCCAAGGTCTTACATGTTAAAGCTTAACACGCAGATTTTACAGTGGTCCTCAGTCTCTCAACAATCACATATTTGTCATGGCTGAGTATTACAGCGAGATTGTCTTCCCTGACCCTTTTGAGAGTTTCTTCACCTACGTGTGTTATTACCTTGCTGTTCACATCTCCAACCTCCCATTAGGTGCATTCTTGTTATGGTGTCTACTGTCTAGTGAAGCAATCGTTATTGCTTAGTCATGATAATTATCTTCACTCGCTAATAGAACAACAAGGATAATTCGGTTTGCGTTTGGTTTTTAAAGTTCTCAGACGCAGATGAGCTAAAAAGACAGTTGATCATGGTAGATAGGCAACCTGAAGAGTTTTAGTTTTCCTCTGGCTATGAATGTTAACAACAGAGAGAAGTTCGCTAGGAATGTTTTGTAAGATACACTTCATATGCGTCAATGGGGGAGATATCTTAATATCTGGACACGTTTTCTAACGCTATGGTTGAATGTGACAGTAAAAATGCATATGCATTAGCTCATCTTATTTGCGACTGCCTCAAATCTTCCCTTGTCATACGTTATTACATTGGCTGCAAACTTTATGTTAGAAGTTTTCTTGTCAAACATAAGCATCACAGGTTTGTGAAGGTGTGAAAAAACAGAACGTAAACTGATTTTTTTTTTTAATTTGTGTGGGAAGTTGCAGGGTCAAATGCTTTGTTAAGATGCATGATGCTCACTGACTAAGTATTCTAGTGGTAAAGCTCTGTATCTTTCATGCCTTCTCTGTATAGTAGAGGAGGCAATGGAGGAAGCAAGCAAGGAGGGATGCGTTCTTCCTAAAACATGACCTCAAAAACAAGTATTTTCTCCTTCTCTTCTATATGTAAGTCATCTTCTTATCGTCGACAAAAAAAGTCATCTTCTTATCCTGTATTGTCATTTTCATTCAATAGGACATGTCCGGATGCGTCGGTTTAGGCATTTGTAGATTTTTTAGTTTATTTTCTATGTTAGAAGAAGCACCACATTCACTTCTCATGGGTAGGGACTTGTGACAAGGACATTTATCGGGCTCTTAGTGAAGCTCAATATTTCAAAATAGTCACATGTGACTTGTAAAGACAAAGATGTTGAAATCCTTGTTGTTCTTTGTGGCCATAGAACATGGGAAATTAACTTCCCCACTTTAGGTTATCCAAAGAAGAGAACAGAAAAAATATTCAAATTGGTGGCTCATATTGGATGGTGAGGAATATATGTCTGCTTATGTGTTATGGCACTCTTTGCTTAGTTGGTGTTGCTGGTGGTGTTTTAGGTTTTTGGATAGTAGCCACATGGGTGAGTCCTATGGTTCCAAGACAATGGACCCTCACACTTAAGCCTCTTCTTATTTCTCTTGGCTCTGCTTTTTCTAATACGTTGTCTTCTTCTTGCTTCCTTTTTCATTACCATTTTTTAGTTAATTTATTTTGCAGAGATACATGTCGAACATCACATGTCTTACTTTCCCCTCTTTTTGTTGGTGGGTCTATGAGTTTACTAACTTTTCAAAGATTCTTCTAAGTTATAACAGTGTTTAGTTGCAGAAATTTAAACTGATATATAAACCATGTTACTTTCAAGTTGGAAGTCAGGATAATATAATAGTGACCAAATACAATGTTTAATGAGAAAATGAAACATGTCATTGACCAGTGACACAATAATCGGACTAACAGGTTTTGTATCCATTATGTTCTCAAGAGTTATCCTACACCATAACTTTCATGATTCATTTAATGTACATAGGTTCTTATATTAGAATGTTAAGCTGGTAGAATTAATAAAAACAATTTGTCTATGAGGAGATTGCTTCATATTCTTACATATATACTGTAAAATTCATTATTTCCAATATAGATTTTATTATTCAAAATTTTTAACATTTTACAAAGTCGGATACATGTAGTTTGAATAATATTTTTAATCATTTAGAGGTTATAAATTTATATGTGTTATTTTTGTTTAAAAGATTAGGTTCAAAACCAGTGTTTTATTAAATTATACTTTGGACCAATTCTGCATATATATATATATATATATGTATGTATGTAACACTAATGTTATATCTTATCTAAGCTCTGATGTGAAAGTTTTAACGATTAGTTTTTCTGTAATGATAATGTTTTAATATGAATCAATAAGTGGGAAAAGAAAATCAGAAGAAGGTGTTGGGATTTCGGTTGATGTCAAGGAAGAATGAATTGATAATGTCTCCGAGTTATAACCACAACAAATGCCCCCGACTGTAATCAGCCAAGTGTCATTGTTCCACCATTATCTGTCCACCCTTTGATTCTACACCACCCATCCTTTTGACTTCTTATTTTATTTTGTTTATTCTTTTGTTGTTTTTGTTTGTTTCCTTCTGAGGATTTATCTACTTTCTATATTGTTTTTGTACTTTAATACCTGACTATAAAGTGAGAATTCTAGCTAGTAACTACATATTGATCAACATCATCATGAAAATATGATCTTTTAATGGACAAGAATAACGAACAAATCTGGGTTTAATTAGTAAGTAGTAGGAGTATCTTCTGTTTAATTACATTCTTGACATGTTCATCGCATATGTATATAGTAAATTTACATTTGAAAAACATAAATGCTGTCAATGGTAAAAAAAACCTTCGACGCATATATAGAATATTTAAGAAATTGTAGACTAAAACTCATGCTAATCATCACAATCTGTGGAATCATTTTATTTTTTGGAACGCTATTCTATAGTTTTATTCTTCATATGTTAATAAAAATTTATAGGATTAGCAGAAGGAATTTGATTTTGATGTTCGTTATAGATTAACATACGTAATTCGTTTTAACATAAATAGTGAAAAGATACTATAGATTGAGGATGAAAACTAAGATTTGATGATTTGATCATACTAAAAAGTAAGAGAAAACAAAGGGGAGATGAATAAGTTGTTTTCGGTTAAGAAAATGATTAAGAGTATCTCTAACTCTATTCTATTTTTTCACTCTAAAATAGAGTTTTAGATATAAAAATGTATTAGTGATTTTTTTTAATTTATAATAGAGTGAAAAATAGGTTTACTCCAAATATAGAAATTTTTTTTTTTGTTCATCGCTCTATTTTTTATTCTAAAATAAAGTATTATTAAAGCAAACTTAAACTCTATTATAAAATTAATCTATTTTAGAATGAAAAATATAGTAAACCATCGGACATGGTCTAAGGACCTGGAAGAAGTACGTTTAAAATGCTGTTGGAAATGATCTTAATGCAATGCATCAACTTCGAGGATAGATTTCATAATAAAACAAAATATTAGGTTCGTGTCTAAAGCATCGTTCTAATTCTCACATGGGACATAAATCCTTTACGCTTACCATGCATCTTGCATATGTATTGTCCAGAAAATAGTATAAATTGATTAACAAATGATTGACATCACAAGAGTATTCAGAATACGCATAGATTTGCGTAACTATAAACAATACTAATGTTCAAAAAAAAAAACTATAAACAATACTATTTGTTATTTGATATAAACCCAAGTGACCTACATAAATCCCTTGATTTTTTAATAAAACAAAATACAAATTGAGGGTTTAGGTGATTTTAAGGTCAAACAGTTGTGTAATTCAGTCACTTCTTCATATATGTCTTGAACAAAATTCAATATAATGTACATATATTATTCAGCATTTTTGCAAGTTTTTCTTTGTAATTTTTTTTCTCGTTTGGTTTCACGATTTTTTTAAAATTATTTACTTCATTTCAAAAACATATTAGGTTCTGTCAAAAAAAATTATAGAGGATTTATAAATAGTGACTGTAGACAAATGGAAAATGACTAAACAACACAAAAAATGGTACACACAACTTCTAATGATTAAATGAATAAAACGATCCGCAAAAACTAAGAAAGTAACCAAATAAACCATACAAGTTAACCTTTTACACTCGATTTCACCACAAGATTATAGGTTTTATGTGGTGGTGTTTACCTTTGAAAAACTAGGTTTTAAACATTTTTATCTTTTTGCAATTTATATTAAGAATGCCAGTTACAAAAATTTACACTTCCCAATGCACTCTGTTTGGAACGTCCCTGGCCGCACTTCCGGCGAGAATCCACCGGCGTTTGCTTCTGGCGAACCTCCTCCCATCCTTCCCCCTGACCCTCCTGACCCAGCCTCCCCTCTCTCCCCTGTGAACTTCCCTTCCCTAACTGCTGCAACCACCAAAACGGCCTCCTCCGGACCATCCCGTAAGGAAACTCGCAAGGATTCTAAGCAACTACCCTTTTTCTCTTCAGAGAAGAAGCAGGATGATACTACTGGCTCTAAAACCACTTCTATGGAAATTGAGCAAGAAAACTCCTCTTCAACAACTACTGTACCTATTTCAGAATCCAGATCTGAGATTGCTACAGTTGAATCAGAAACAAACCCAAACTTAACTTTCACTATTCTTCCTCCAAAAGCCTCCTCCCCCATCCAAACAAACCAAGCCACATCCTCCACACCTCCTCTCAACCCTCCTCCTCTATTACCTGTTCCTCCGCAAAACCCCTCGACAGCTACTGAACCAGAGCATTCCTCGGCTCAATACCAGACCCTTGCTGAAAAGCTGCGAGCTGCAGAAGACAAAACATTAAGACGCCTTGCCCCTACCACCATAGCTCCCTCTGGCCGCCCAAGAGTTGTTATTCCTGATTCTGTTTTCAAAAAAGGAGCAGATTTACATAAGGATTTCATCATCTGTTACTTCAATGGAAAGTCTCCACCATACAATCAAATACAAAGTGTATTTAACTATATGTGGGGAAAGGGCAAGAGACTAGAGATCCATAACAACCCTTTAAATCATTCAGCCATAGTGAGAATACAGAGTGAATACCTTAGAAACAAGATCTTGGAGAAAAATATATGGTATGTGGGAGACTCAATGTTCCACACTGCCCAATGGAACTCTGATCACTCCATGACTACCCCTCCGTTGAAAGCAATCAAGATCTGGGCTCATCTTACGGGTGTTCCGCTTGATCTTCGCCATGAGGAAGGATTAAGCTGGGTGGCGGGGCTTGTTGGAGAACCAAAAGAGACGGATGACTTCACCAAAAACCTTGTGAGCCTAACTCTCTCTCACGTCAAAGTAGAGGTCGACCTAACAGCTCCCTTGCCCCCTGTGGTTGAATTCGAGCGGGAGAGTGGAGAAGTTGTTGAAGTCACAGTTCACTACCCTTGGGTCCCTCCAACTTGCTCCCATTGTCACGAACTTGGTCACATAGTGCGTAACTGCCTCACCTACACTCCCCCTGCTCCTGAAACAAAAAAAACCTCCCTCTCAGACCATAATCAAACCCTTCCCACCAAAGACAAACCTCATAAATCCCCTCAAAAAAACCCTCATAATACCATTACTCCTCAAACCAACTTTACCCCATCCAAAGCCTCTAGAAAATACCAGAAAAAGAACCCTCCCACGCCATTTGTTCCTGTCTTAGAACCTACTACTCCCTCTGTCAAAACCTCATCCTCAAACTCTACTACCCCTTCAGCCTCTCATGGTTTCTCATCTCCTTCTCTACCCCCTGATCTTCCTTTAACCATTGTTAACTCAAACCATTTCACCTCTCCTGATCAAATGCCTCGACCTTCTCTGAAACGCTCGAGATCCTCCCCGACATTGTCCCCTCCAACTTCAACAACCGCCAATCCTTTCTCTGTTCTTCAGAATCCTCATATACCCTCTTTTGAAACCCTCTTACCACCCATGATCTTTAAACCTCCCCCTTCACCCAACCTATCCGACAACAAGCAAAATCTTATTTCTTTTGGTTCACTAGGAGCTCCTCTGCCCGAGGGTGCTCTTAACCCTTCTCAATGAGTGTAAAGCTCTTTTTTTGGAATGTCCGTGGTCTAAATGACCCGGGCAAGCATAAACCTTTTGCGGATTGGCTTAGTAGTCAAAAACCCCTTTTTGGTGCCCTATTAGAAACTCATATTAAAGAACCCTTTCTAAACCCAACCCTATCTAAAATCTGCCCTGGGTGGAAGTTCTATTCAAACCACTCAGCTGACCCAGATGGCCGAATTATTTTGATCTGGAAATACCCCTTGGATGTTCAAATACTTTTCAAAACCAGTCAGCTTATTACCTGTTCCATTACCCTCCCTAACCAAGCCCCAATATACTACACTGCTATATACGCCTCTAACCTTGCTGACGAGCGATTGGAACTTTGGCATGATCTCCTTCAAAATCATTCATCACTCGACTTAGATTCCAGAAATTGGGTTGTTGGAGGGGACCTGAACCAGATTCTATTCCCCTTTGAACACTCAAATCCAGAAGTTAACTTTACAGACAATCTCATGTATCAACTTCAAGACTGCTTCCTCCAAGCTGGTCTGTTTGACCTGCGCTACCTTGGGCCGTGCCACACATGGACGAATAATCATCCTGAGGGCCCTATAGCAAAGAAGCTAGATCGTCTCCTGGTCAACAACACCACTATCTCATCCTACCCTCATGCTGTCGCAACCTTTCTTCCCCCTGAAATATCCGACCATACACCCTGTCTATTAAACCTTGCCCTTCTCCTCCCAAAAGCTGGAACCTACCCTTACAAATTTCAAAATTACCTTACCAAACACCCTGGTTTCGCTCAGTTGATCAAAGAAGCCTGGATTCTTGCTGGAAGTGTATGCCAAACGTTGTCTCAGTTGTGCTGGAAGTTGAAACAAATAAAGAGTGACTTAAAGAAAATCAACAGAGAAAATTACTCAAAAATACAGGAGAGAGTTGCAGAAACTCACAGTTTGCTTCAACTTGTGCAGGTACAAGCTTTGCAGGACCCAAGCTCCACCAATTTTCAATCAGAGAGAGAACTTCACCAGAAATGGAACTTCTTGAGAGAAATTGAAGAACTATATTTTAGGCAAAAATCTAGAATAAACTGGTTGAAGGAAGGGGATTTCAACACAACCTTCTTCCATAGGATATGTCAGGTCAGATCAAGTTATAATGCGATCCGAGCATTCCTTGCTAGCTCGGGAGTTTGGATCACAGATCCTATGGAGATGAGTAATCTTGCAGTGTCTCATTTTCAATCAGTCTTGGGCCCGACATACTCTGCTCCTATCGTTTTATCTCCTCAGGAATGGTTCCAAAGCTTGCTCAACTACACGGTCTCTCCTGCACAAAGAACACAGATGCTGTCAGTTCCTACAAGTGAAGAAATTAAAAAGATGATGTTCAAGCTAAATCCAAATAAGGCACCAGGACCAGATGGTCTCACTTCTGGGTTCTTCAAGGCGGCATGGGACACGGTGGGGGATGAAGTTGTAAACTGTATCTCACATTTCTTCAGTTCGGGGTTCTTACCCTCCTCGACAAATGCCACAATCCTCACTTTGGTGCCTAAGTTCCCTGGTGCATCGGAAGTAACAGATTTCAGGCCAATCTCTTGTCTCAACACCATCTACAAAGTCATCTCAAGGTTACTGGTTAGGAGACTGAAACCGCTTCTTACTTCTCTAATCCTACCTAACCAAACAGCATTCGTTCAAGGGAGACTTCTACTGGAGAATACGATCCTAGCAAGTGAGTTAATAAACGGCTACCACAAGAACAAGGGTTCAAAAAAGATTACCATCAATGTTGATATAGCAAAGGCTTTCGATACTCTGTCGTGGGACTTTTTGTTCTCCTGTCTCTACGGCTTGGGTCTTCCAGATCACTTTGTCCACTGGTTGAGATCATGTATCTGCACAACAAGCTTCATGGTTGGTTACAACGGTACAGTGAATGGGTACTTTAAAGGAACTAGAGGACTCAGGCAAGGGGACCCACTATCCCCCTATCTCTTTGTCATTGCCATGAACTGTCTGTCCCATATGCTAAATGCTGTAGCTGCTCAGTCAAGGTTTAAGTATCACACAAACTGCAAAAAGATTAAACTGACGCACCTTTCGTTTGCTGATGATCTGTTAATATTCATCGAGGGAAATATAGAGTCAGTCCAGTGTGTTCTCCAGGTGCTAAAACAGTTTGAGGAGCGCTCAGGACTAGCTGTAAGCATGCAGAAAACCAGTTTCTTCGCATCAGGACTGACTGATGATGAGATTAATACGATTCAAGCGTCTACAGGGATGGCTTGTGGAAACCTACCTTTTAGATATCTCGGAGTGCCAATGAATTCTAGGAAACTCTCTCTCGCTAGCTGTGAGCCTCTGTTGCATCAAATCAAGACTCGCTTCTCCTCCTGGTCAACAAAAACACTATCATTCTCTGGAAGATTGATGCTCATAAAGACAGTGATCTCAGGGATTACCACATTCTGGTGCTCCTCTTTTGTTCTCCCGAAGGGATGTGTGGCAAAGATTAACTCAATGTGCAGTGCTTTCTTGTGGAAAGGGAATCTCGAAGGTCACCACTCGGCGAGGATTGCATGGGAAACGGTTGTAAAAACGAAGGAGCAAGGTGGACTTGGGGTAAAGGATCTCCAGACATGGAACAAAGCGTGTTGCTTGAGACTGATTTGGCTCCTATTCTTCAGGCCAGACTCAGTTTGGGTCTCCTGGTTCAAGGAAGTAATACTCAAAGGATCAGTCAGTAACTTTTGGACCACAAACCCTTCACAAAACTTTTCTTGGCTAGCAAACAAACTGTTAAAATTAAAGAATGAGGCTTACCCTTTGATTCATCTTCGGATTCAAAATGGAGAGAAAGCCAGATTCTGGATTGATAATTGGAGCCCTTATGGGAGACTGCAGGACTACTTGGAAGGACGAAGAAGTCGACTAGGAATTCCAAAAGATGCTACTTTGGCATCGCTGCATCATGATGGAGCTTGGCGGCTTCCTGCAGCAAGAACAGACCGTCAATTGCAAGTTCTCTCCTACATCACCACGGTCCAGTTCACAGATGAGCCGGACATCTATGAGTGGGAGATTAAAGGCAAGCGGAATGAGAAATTCAGTACGGGGGAGGTGTATCATTACCTGTGTGGAGAGGTTGGTGAAGTCTCTTGGTGGCCTGCAGTCTGGACCTCAAGAAGTATTCCACGGCAGAGCTTCCATGTGTGGCTCGTAGTGCAAAACAGACTCCCAACTCGAGACCGGTTGATTGGCTGGGGTATACAGGTACCATCACTATGTCTCCTCTGCAACTCAACTGATGAATCGCGAGACCACTTGTACTGGGACTGTGACTTTGCGTTCGAGATTTGGAAACTTGTCGCGGGAAGGTGTAGACTTACGCCTGATCGAACATGGGAGAGCTCTCTAAACCAAATGCTGTCTCTACCACCACCAAGTACTACTCGATCTCTGATTCTCCTTGGATGGCAAGCTTCAATCTACTGGTTATGGAACGAACGCAATCAACGGCTCCATACAAATCGGTTTCGTTCAATAGACTGCATCTTCTCCATAATAGATCATCAGATACGGAATAGGATCCAAAGCTTTAGAAGCACAAACCCTAAAAAAGCTTCTGCAATGATGCAACTGTGGATTCGTTGACTGAAGACACCAGCACCGTAGCTCTCCGACTTCTCCGTTTCCTCGATCGTCCAACACCATTCCCTCATCTCTTTCTTATTTCTACTGGGCTAAGAGCTTCATGGGCTTAGTCATTTACTTGGGTTAGTTGGGTTATTAAAATATGAGTTTCTATGGGTTAGGCTCACTCACTAATGCCTCATGGGCATTTGTAAACATTTTTATCTTTTTGCAATTTATATTAAGAATGCCAGTTACAAAAAAAAAAAAACTAGGGTCTACCTGCGCAAATGTATTGTTATATATATTTTATATTAAATGGTAACGTCAAAAATTATAGTTTTGTCTTGGATCTAGTAGAAGACATTGTAAGAAAGAAAATAACATGTTCCTCTCTATCTTTTTATTGAGAGAAATGGGCGTTTATGTATGTTTCAATAATGGCCATTTGTAACAAAAAACAACTTTAAAAAGTCGCTGCAAAATGCACGTTGTACGTATGAGAAACAAAGACAAAGGTTTTACCAAAAAAAATTTTGTCGAGGAATCCTTATATATGTATCGCCGAAAGTACGTCCTTTGGCTACAACAAAGACTCTAATTTCGTCCGTAATTATGAACATGCATATCTATAAAGATATATAACAAGCCATGGTCTCATTTATATGATGTATACGATATTAGAGTAAGAGAAACAAAATAGACATTTGTTTGTAACATTGTGTCTAAGTATGTAAAGGCAAATGGGAGACATTGTAGGGCAATGTTATAGTCCCTACCCAAACTTTTTCTGGACATACTCTTTCAAAATTTTAATTACATCCCTCTCTCGTCCTTGTTGGCTCTGTCTTCAAGAGTCTATTTGTCCTTGCCTACTACATCCCACATGATTTTGCTTTCACAAGAACAGGAAATCTTGATGTCCTAATTTGAATCCAAACAGGACATTTGGCTTTTATATGATCCCAATAAATAGGGCTATGATCGATCCAGAAATCTAGATTTACGGGATAAACATGAATGCTTTCGTTTACGTATCAGTGAAACTTGAACTTGGATCCGTGTATATGCTTATAATGATCACATGGCTAATATAGATATCATCATTAGTTATTAAATTTATAAATTTTATACGAAATATACGCGTTTTGACGTGTGTTTTCATTGATTCTATCCGCATACATGTGTTTTCGTATCCGAATTTAAATCACTGCATGCATGTGTTCCTAACTGTTTAGTAGTTTTTGTGTAAAATATTATATACATATTGTATAACTTTCTACTTCTTTTTTACGTCGAGTTATGCATATTAAATAGTCCCTATAGTTTTTAAGATATATTATTAATAACAATTAAAATTATGATCTATCAGCTAGTAAATTAACAAATAAGAAAAGAATATTATTGTGCATTCATACTAATGCATATCTCTATATATACATGTAAATGTTTGAACATACATTTAATAATACCTATAATATATTCACTGCTTTGGTCAACGTCAGAAGTAATCATAGCCAATTAATCGTTATCTATATTGTTATACTCAACTAATTATAAAAGCCTACTATGTCTTTGTACATATTAATATTTATTATTTTTCCATATCAATTTATTAACATTCCAAACTGTCCATACTCCATATATTATAAATACTTCTCCATGTACCTCTAACGTCCATAACATTTCTTCAAACAAAACCCAAGTTTCAGAGAAAAAGGAAAAGATTAAAAATTAAAAAATGACAATAAAGAGGTCATCTCAAGCAACATCGATCAAGCAAATCTTAAAGAGATGCTCGAGTCTAGGGAAGAAGAAGAACGTCAACGGTTGCTATTACAATCAAGAAGATGATAGTTTTCCACAAGACGTGCCAAAAGGTCATTTTCCGGTTTATGTTGGACCGAACCGAAGTCGCTACATCGTTCCCATCTCGTGGCTCGAATACTCCGAGTTTCAAACGTTGCTCCGACTAGCCGAGGAAGAGTTTGGTTTTGACCATAATATGGGTCTTATCATACCCTGTGATGAAGGGTTCTTCAGGTCTCTGATCTCCATGTTCAGATAAAGTTCGATCTAAAATATCCAAGAAAGCTGACTAATAGCTAAGTGATGGCCAGAAGAAGATCCGTGTTAGCAAGGCATCAATCCGCGGGTTGGGTTTTTTTTGTTCTTTTTTTTTCTTTCGAAGACGAATATTTGTAATAGTTGGAGTCTTTTTTTCCCTCAAGTCGGCGTGAAAGGTTAGCCGGTGATTTTGAGAGGAGTAGCTAGTTAACTTCTATAAATATGTTGTGATCAATTAAAAAAATCTACATGTTCTTTTTTTTTTTTGTCAACACATGTTCTTTAATCCACAATATATAAATGTTCCAAAATCAATAATTCAGGTTTGAATCCGTGTCATTAACTAGATATGTATATAAACACCTTTCGTGTTTCAAAAAAAAAAAAAGTATATAAACACCTTTCAATATAGTCTCTACTCCAAAAATAGTAGAAAGGGATAATGATTGTGTTTATCAGAATGAAAAAAGGTCAATGTACTTCGGTATGTGTATATACAATATTATCCAAAGTATACTGTATACTTTGACAAAACTCTTATGATCGGGTATTGGTAAAACTTAGAATCGAGTTTCATGAATTTAGAGAAAAATATCTAAAGAATGTAAGAGAAATTGTTTAAAGGGCTTATTAGCGTAATAGCCATTTTTCAGAGACAAATTAGGTAACTAACACTGATTTTGACATAATTCAGTGTCTGTCTTTTTGCTCACCTTTTAGCCGGTTATGTCCTTTTAAGTTACAAGTTACCAGTTACAATAGTTAAAATAGGCGACGTGGTGCTTTTGTGTCAAATATAAACACGCATATACATATACGCAGGGAGAAGCCAGCTGTAATTATCACGTATGATAGTGACATTACGAAGGAAAATAAAGTAATACTAAGTGTACGCGTATTACAACTTATGGGAACGTAACGGAGAAACCAATTCCTTAACATTGCTACTCATGATGACGAAATAGAATAGGTGAACCAAATAACATGGAAACTAAACCCTTACCTAAATATAAACTTTAAATTCAAATATAAACTTTAACCCAAATAGAATAGAACGAAATAAATAACATAGTATATATTGGTGAAATTATGAAATGTCTATAATTGCAAGAAAGAACTTAATGATGACCCCAAGTCCCCAACCATATACCTTCTCACCTTCAAAATACTAAACCCTAAATTATAATCACTAAACCCTAAACCATAAGCTCTAAACCCTAATATAAACTATAATCCCAAATATAAACATGAATTCCAAATAGAATGGAACAAAATAAATAACATAGTCTGTATTGGTGAAATTATAAAATGTTTATGATTGCATAAAAGAAGTTAATGATGATCCCAACCATACCTTTTTGCCTTCTAAATACTAAACGTTAAACTCTAATCACTAAACCCTCACCCAAATATAAACCCTAAACCCAAATAGAATGGAACAAAATAAATGACATAGCACATGTTGGAGATATTATGAAATGTCTATAATTGCATGAAAAAATTAATGCTGACCCAAACCATACTCCCTCACCTACTAAATACTAAACCCTAAACTCTAGTCACTAAACCCTAACCCAAATATAAACCCTAATTCAATGTCAACCCCAATCTTTCATAAACTAAACCCAAATTTCGAAATACCAGTAAGATGCATTTCCAATTCTACATGAGAATATAGAATAGAAATGTGACAAACGATATAATACAATACATATTGTTCAAATGTTGAAGTGTCTATAATTGCAGAGAAGGAAGTAATGCTTACACCAAATTCAGATTGATTGTAGCGAAAGAAATGAAGATTGACGACATTAAAGAAAATAGGTGGAAGAGACAACATCATATAAATATCATTCTCATTCAACATCACATTGTATTTTGTTTTATTTGATGTCATAATAAATTTTATTCCATTTAAGTTCAATATATTATTTATCTATGCAAAATCTTATACACACTAATATAAAATATATATATACACTGATACAAAACTCATATCAAGAGAACATGAAATAATAACGAACTAGATTGAACCCTCTAATGCATTCTTGATCACCTCAATCCAACGGAGGTTGAAATAGTTGTTAATCTGTCTTTTCAGTGGGTTCAAAACCTGTCTCGAACAATCTTTTTGAAAGGCCTAAATCGTTCATGCCAAACCTAAAGAACAAAGTAAGAGGGAAACATGGTTATGACAGAGTAATTCGTTCTATTTTATATAGAAAATAACATTTTATATTACAAACAGTATTGTTGATGAAAAATGGTAGCGCATACGTTACAAATAGCTAGTTTCCATCTCAAGTAGAATAAGTTGTCAATAGATTCCATCTCAAATAGAATAGTCTGAACATATAGTTTTTCTGTTCCATCTCAAATAAAATTGGCGTAAGAGATTTCACGCAGGCAAGTTGTATTACAGATGTTATTCCATATAACAAATTATATTACTATACTATTTACTATGTATTTCCCTTAATGATCTGTAATGTATCGGGAACTTGAGATCCTAAAACAAATTGGAAAGTGAAAGAGACTAATTACGTATCGGGAACGATGGGATTTACGCGGACGATGGTACAGACTTAACAAGTATAACACCCTAATTCTGAGAAGAGCCCCAACTTGAAAGAAAATAAGCACAGAGGAGGAGACGGTGAAGAGAATCTACGAAAAAGAAGGAGAACTTACGGGAGGTTGAGAGATCTGAGAAAAAATTGAGTTGGTGAAGTTGGGTTGGAAGGGTGTGTTACTAACCGCTGCTGAAACCGTAACGGAGAACCCTGACGCCGAACACGATTGAAAAGGGAGGAGGCAGGAGATGGAAAAGCTGTTGAGTCGTTGGAGGAAAACGGTGCCGGAAACTGTTCGACTGCAACAAAATTACCAGAGAAGTGAAAAAGGGAAGATGTGAACAAGGATAAGACACGAATGACTTTTGTGCTGTGAATAATTAAGATATTTAATTAATTTTCGTAGCAGGTTGTGCCGGTTGAGTTTTAAGGGTATTACAGTATTATTATATATATGTAGCAGCGTGTATAGAATCGTTAGGGTAAATAGCTAGACGATGAATTACGGTTTTTTTTGTGGTTATACGCTCCAATTTCCCTTGTTTAAAATACCATAAGTTGACAGCCACTTTAAAAAAAGACACTCAATCAAAAAAATTCTAACATTTAGGTTTAGGGTTAATTGATTATTTTTAGAGTTTATTATTTAGTAGGTGGGTTGGGTTTGTAAACTTCTATGAATATTTTAAAAATTATGTTTAAACATTTATTAATTATTTTTAAACGTTAAATTTTACGTTTTATAACACTTAAAGTATCTATGAAAATATGTAAATTTAAAAAGTGATATCAAACTTATGATAAAATTGAAATTCTTTCACAATTTAAATAAATTTGGAGCATGTTAAAATAAATTAAACCATTATTTAAATAAATTTGGAGTATATTAAAAGAATTTAAATAAATTAAAATAAATTAAACCATTATTTAAGATAAATAAATTAAACCATTATTTAAATAAATTAAACCATTATCTAAAATAAATTTGGAGCATGTTAAAAGAATTTAAATAAATTCTTTCACAATTTAACAATTTCACAATTATTTCCGTATCTGTTAAAATAAATTAAACCATTTCAAACAAATAATTCTTTCATTGCGCACATATGCACACATATTATAAATAAGACGAAATTTGGAGCATGTTTATATATTAGGCCAAATTACCTGTTTGGCAATCTTAGGTTTTATCTTTACTAAATAAAAATTTACAATCTAAAATATTTTATTCACAAAATATTTGGAACACATCTTTTTATATAATAAAATAAATTATAACAAAATTAAGAAAGTGGCGGGAATACATGTGTCACTTTGATATTTTTCACACAGATTAAAAAAATAGCGGAAATATATGTAAGTTGTTATTAATGATATCTCTCTAACCAATAGTATTTGAGATAAATAAATTTATTTATAAAATCAATGCAGTTTTCAATTAATTTTTAGATGAAAGTAAATATACTTTGCATTGGAATTGTAAAATGATATTTTTTTTGTAATAAAAATTGTTAAAGTGACAGTTATTATGAAACGTATGGAGTAATAATTGTTTCCAAATATCATTAATTAATGAGAAAAGTAATTAAATGATTTCACTCTAAATCCTTATCCTAATCTTATTTGTTAAATATTAAACCTTAATCATTAAATCAAAATAATATATATATATATATATTTGATAATTGTGGGGATTCTGTGACCGAAGTCAGCCGAATAATCCCACGAGGTCTGTAACATCCACATATTCTTATCATTTAAATCAGTCCGGATGGCCAACGGAAATCGAACTGCGGGATAGCCATATCAAGGTTATCTTTCAAGCACCACTAGCCCAACCCATTGATTTATATATATTTAATTAGTTAATATTATTTTGAGAAATTTTTTTCTTACATACTATTTTGGAATAAATATTTGTTTATGTTTAGTGTTATTCTAGAGTGGTTCTCAAATAATTTTTTTTATATTTAGTAATACAGTTCTCGAACTATCAGTTACCGTATGTTTCATATTTCTACGATGTGTCCGGTGAACTCAAAGTAACTGAGAGTAATTTAATTTAAATAGGGTAACAGAGAGAAAAATGGTAAGTAACAAAGAGAAAAAGTAGAGTAACATGTAATATAGAAATAAAAATTTAAAATTATCATATTTTATATAACTTTCAGAGGGAATAAAGTAAACAATATGCTTTACTTAAACATAAATGAGAGTAAAACAAATAAAATATGATTAATTGTTTCATCTAATTAATAAAATATATGTTAAACTGATGAAAACTTTTTATGAGCCATAAAATTCTCGCTATTGATACAAACACTTGATGTACATCAAAGTAAAGAGATCATGGATTAACAGTTTTGACCGGGTAATTGTGGTCGGGTGGTAAGAAAGTGGGGTTGGGACGCTAACATGCTTCAGGTTTGATCCATCTGTTGTGCGAAATTAAGTCACAATTATCCTGGTCATTTAACACAGATATGGATCCATGTTTTAGAACATGTATAAATGTTCAAATAGATGATCTATCCGTGGGGTACACCTCCCATTAAAAATTAGTCCGGGTCTCTTGAGATACCCCCGGATTAGAAAAAAAAAAGGTCTACCAAACACATTCCCTTTATTTATAAGCACTTAACTCAGTTACAAAAGATAAAAGAATCTTCCGTAACATATTAGTTTCCTTAATTAATTTGACGTGTCATTATCCTTGGAAATTATGTATTTGATAACATACTCAGTTACAAAAGATAAAATAATCTTCCGTAACATATTAGTTTAGTTAATTAATTTGATGTGTCATTATCCTTCCTGAAATAGAAATTATGTATTTGATAACATCTTACATAACCACTGAACTATCATGTCATACAGAATAAAATTGGTATAATGTCATACAGAATTAAATCATGCAAGACATGTTTACTCACATTAATCTCCTTCATACCTTAAGATGTTTTTTTTCCAATAATAGATCAGATGAAGTGGATACAAGTCATATATTGTATATAGTTTTGACTCTCTCTCTCTCACTTAGTCTCTCATTCTTGTTCATTCTTGTACATTATAAAAAATGTTCACATGTCTAGTTCAACAAACGCACATAACTATCACCTTGTCTGGGTTTTACATTGCAAGAACATGAAACTAAAATACTAAGACCAAACAAAGGTGCATTGTCTGGTCTGCTCAAAAACTAGCTTGCCCATAGTTCCAGTTGATCTTGAGTTTATGCATTGTCTTCTCGACATTGATGTGTACATGTTATAAATGCTAGTTGACGATATAAAAATATTACTATTTTAATGTATTATTTATTCTCTCCAAATATTGTTGTTATTTTGGTGTTTATGCATCAAACATGATAACATTGTTGACATCATAGATTTGAAACGATTACATTTCTTGTACTGCGCTAAGAAAGCCACTCTTGTTATCGGAAATGTCCTCCCGCTTAGAGCTATTCCTGAAGGAGCTGTTGTCTGCAATGTCGAGCATCATGTCGGTGATCGTGGTGTGCTCGCTAGAGCTTCTGGAGATTACGCTATCGTTATCTCTCACAACCCGTATAATGATACTACTAGGTTTGTGTCTGCAATCAAGGAACCATATGTTGAGATTGTTTGGTGAAGATCTTTACTCTTGTAGATGCTTATCATTAGGCCTGCCGGTTCGGATAGAAATTCAATTTTTTGGTTCAACTGGATTATTTTGACTCGAAGTTTAGTTGGTCCGGTTAGTTTGGTTCGGAATTGTGGTTCAGATTTGTTATGGTTTGATTAGAATTTATAAAAGAAAAAACAAATTAACTTATTGCTGAAACAAACTGATAACCGAATTATTTTTTAATCTGCCGTATTGAACCAAACTCAAACCCAAAACCAAAATTTTTGGTTTGCCCGGTTCGGTTATTTTGGTGAAAATTAAATTTTGGAGTCAGTTTGCCAAAGATTCTAATTTTGATGCTTGATTTTGGCACAATATTGAATTGATTATATGTATTGACAGGATCAAGTTGCCATCTGGATCGAAGAAGATTGTCCCGAGTGGATGCAGGGCCATGATTGGTCAAGTTGCTGGTGGTGGAAGAACAGAGAAGCCGATGCTCAAGGCAGGAAACGCGTACCACAAGTACCGTGTGAAGAGGAACTCATGGCCTAAGGTTCGTGGTGTGGCTATGAATCCAGTGGAGGAGGTAACCATCAGCACATTGGTCACGCGAGTACGGTTAGGCATGATGCACCACCAGGACAGAAGGTTGGTCTTATTGCTGCTAGGAGAACTGGTCGTCTAAGAGGTCAAGCTGCTGCTTCTGCTGCCAAGGCTGACTAGGTTTTAATAAGATATATATTTGTTTGAGTTTTGCTGGTGTTTCCTTTTGGACTTTGGTTGCGTTCTTAAAATCTTTGTCTAGAATCTGTCTTTCTCTATCGAAGCTTATATTATGCATTTGCAAATTTCATTTCCCAAATCTCTCGTCATTAAAATCAAGACTTGTTTAATATCTGACTAAGAAGAAATCAGGTAGATAGAGTATGAGAAGCTGAGCTTACCATCAAGGACACAAGTAGAATATTCAAACTGCTATTGCTGCTACTTAGAGCATGATTAAACATTTGTCTCTTATTTGGGATTTTTTTTTTCTTTTTTTTTTTGGCTCAACAACAACTTAATATTAATCCAAGGTCACTGTCTTACAAATGGCTTATCAGCCTGTAAACAAGAATTCAACCACAAAGGCACCGAGGGACAAATGATGTAAACGTAGAAGTCTTCTTCGCTATTCTATATGCTGACTTGTTACCACTCCGAAGATAGTACACCACTACAAAACCTTCATTTGCTGTCAGTGATATTGAGATGTCTTGAATAATGGGTTCAAGCACTAGCAGTCTCTTATTTGGAGTCTCATGATTTGACATTTTTTTTAATACTTTTCGGTTCAAAAAAACGTTTCTTATATTTATTATTTAAAAGACGATTCTTACTTTTTTTTAAATTAAAAATTAAAAAAACATTTTTTAGCCGAAGCTAAAAACTTCAATTAAAAAATCATGGTTAATTACGGTGTTAAGGACCCTGAAGCACTGCACTGCATGTAACCGCTGAACCTTTCTCCAAATCTCTTCACTATTTCGACACTAGCAAATTCGCCGCAACAAGCTCTAACCAAATTCACGGCTACGTGAGCTGTACGTGCTTTATTTTTGCGTGAGCCGATTGTTGGGGATTTAGTTTACAAAGCAAATTTAATTTATTTTGGTTCGATCCCTTTTAGTTTGGTTTATCATACCGGACAACCAAACCGAACCGCAAATAAAATATCAAAAAAGAAAAAATCATACAATGGAAACCTTCTGAATAAGACAGAGGGACTCAAAGACTTTTCAGGTTGGCTAACGAGTTTCAGGAGTGACTTTTGAGCGACTCAACAAGGCTTTCATTCATGTGGAGAGGTTCGACAGTTAGAGAAGACGACGGACTCTGTAATGGCTTCATCACAGAAGACAATCCTTTCCTTGTCTCCTTTCGCGATCCTCTTCTTGTGCATCTCTCTGCTCGACAAGACCGTATCCATCAGATTATCCAATCAGATCTCAGATCCCGTCGTTGATTCTCCCGATCGTCCCTTGAAATCTGCTGTCTTCTCTCTCGGGAGCTTCTGGCGATCGGAGGCCGCGTTCGGATGTATAAACGGCGTCGTACGAACGACAGCAGGTTACTCCGGTGGAACGAAGGTGAATCCGGAGTATAGAAAGTCGGGTGATCACGCCGAGTCTGTTCAGGTTAGTCTGAGCTTTGATCTCACCATGTTGTTCGATTTGGTTTATAGATTATCTATGTTCGGCTAAGAGACGGTTTTTAGCTTTTCTTAAATTTTAACTAAGAGATATAACGGCTAAGAGACCGGGGTTAATCATACCCACCCTTACGTTTGTTTGTGTGAGTCAGGTTGAATATGATCCAAGGGTAGTGGGTTATCGTCAGCTCTTAGATGTATTCTGGTCTAGTCATGATTCCAGACAAGTGTTTGGACAAGGCCCTGATGTCGGTAATCAATACAGGTAACTTACATTTTCTTGAGTTATCTGAATTAGTACATAAGCTAAAAAGATCCGAATCTTTTTTTTCTTTTTTTTGACACAGATCAATTATTTTCACTAATTCTACGGAAGAGTTGAGGTTGGCTACTATTAGCAAAGAAAGAGAGCAGCTTAAATCAAGAAGCAGTATCGTCACTACCCAAATTCAACAGCTTGGAACGTTTTACCGCGCCGAGCCTGACCATCAGGTTTCATCTTTATCTTCCATTTCTTTAAACAACGCCTTCAGCTGTTAATCCTTTGAGTTCTGTGATTTTGAATGTGTAGAAGTTTGAGCTGAAACAGCATCCATTCCTTCTTCAGCTGATTGGAAACATGGCAGAAGAAGAGCTCGAGAGATCAGCTCTAGCCACAAAGCTAAACGGTTATGCAGCAGAGCTCTGCCCACCAAGAGTCCAGAAACATATTGACTCTAGAGTAAACGAGATTATTAGGAAAGGTTGGCCGGTCTTGAAAGACATCTAATATATATGTCACTTGATTCTCCTCGTCTTGGTTTCGATTGATAGTATCTCGAATGTAAGTTTTGGTTCATTCTTTTGCCCAGGAATATTGGTTGTATACTTAACGCAGCAATGTTTGCATGTTTTGTCTTACTTATCACTCGCATAGAATAAGCTTCTTTGTTTCCCTGTAAACAGATTATTCGGACTTTCTTTTTTGTCAACGATTATTTGGACTTTCATCTTCTATCTTATTAAAGTTCAAATATTATTTGAAATTTACTTTTACCTCATATGTTATTTACAAAATATTTTATCATCAACTAATAAAAAGTTATTCCACTTCTTAGACAATTTAGACATTAATTTAAATATTACTTACTCTCTCTAGTTCATACATAATGTCACTTAAAAACTATTCACACATATTAAAAAAGAAAAAATAAAAATATATTAATGTTTTCATTAATTTTACCTAATTAATCAGTAATATTGTGATAAGTGAATTTATTTATTAGATTATTGCATTTACAATTAATATTCAGTTGAAAATGAGTAAATCGTATTGAAGTTCTTAAAACGATACTTTTTATAACAAGAAAAAATGTTAAATGACATTTTTAAAACATAAAAAATATTTTAAAAAATATAATAATTAATTAGAAACATTTAAATAATTTATAAAAAGAAATTTAAAATATATATGAGTAAGTGTTTTGAAGGTTAAATACTACAAAATATTTAATTTGCATAAAATAAATTTAATAGACGAGTTAGCTTATTTTTATTTTGATAATATATAATTGCATTTATTTAAGGGCCCCTTTATTTAAATTAAAATTAGTTATTTTATGAATAAGTTATTGTATATGAAATGATATATTTTAATAAATTGACATCAGATAAGTTTATAATTGAAATTTTATCAAAATCATATATCAGAATAATACACTTTTAAATTTTCTTTATTGCAGAATAATACACTGAAAAGAAATATATTTCTAATTTATTTTTTTTTTTAAATCAAGGAAAATATGAAAGTAAGTTATAGATGCTCTAATCGTTTTAATCTATCTTTCTTTACTGAACCATTTAGGAATCCGGTTGATTTGCTTCACAGTTTGCGTCGATATCCAACATTTCTAAATTTGAAATTTGAAAAATGTCAAAACCAATCAAGAACGACTTCAAACTCGAGGCTTTTTATGTAGTAGTTAACACACTCGAAACACACAATTCACAAATTATTGTGTAGACATTAGACAAAAAAATCGCGAATGTGGAATAAATCTTATAGTATTAAAATCCAGAAATATCTACGAACCACCTGTACAGTAGTAAGTGTGTTTTCTCCGAAAAACACATCAAATTTCCCACGTGTACGTTCTAGATTCACCTAGTACACGTAAGAGATCCTTCAGCAAAACTTATAACCAACAAAACAGATACACGTGTACATTTCTCAGTGCATATATACTACTGCAAGTGCTGAAAAAGCAAACAGATAAGCACAAACAAAACAATCTTCTAACTTTTTTTTGGTAAAAAATCTTCTAACTTAATCCTCTGTCTTGTTTCGCAAGTGTTCCCTATAATGGCGAAAGAGAAAAACGAGACTCCAACGGTGAAGAAGACTCCTATGGCGTCAAAAGAGAAACCAAAGAAGCTTAAAAAACCCAAAACCACCACTCATCCTCCATATTTCCAGGTAAAAGAAAAAGATGTTTTTATTTTGATTTTTCGAAAAAAAAAAATTTTTGTTTCTAAAATGTTTCTGCCTCTTTTTTTTCTTATGAAGATGATAAAAGAGGCTTTGATGAATCTGAAAGAGAAGAACGGGTCAAGCCCTTACGCTATAGCAAAGCAGATAGAGGAGAAATACAAACCTCTACTCCCTGAGAATTTCCGTAAAACACTTTCTCTGCAGCTTAAAAACTCTGTCGCTAAAGGTAAGCTCGTGAAGATCAGAGCCTCGTACAAGCTCTCAGAGACCACCACGAGGACAACGAGGCAGCAGCAAAAGAAGAAGATGGAGACTCGGTCGAAGAAGACTGTGAGCAAGCCAGAAATGGTGACGACGAAAAAGAAGAGGAAAGCAAAGAAGCCAAGACAGCTTAAGTCGATCAAGTCTCCAGGGTCTAAGAAGGTCTTGAGAGCTTCCGCTTCTTGATCAACAAGAAAGAAGAAGAAGAAGAGTGTGTGTGTGTGTGTATATGAAGAATAAGGGTTTTCTCTCTGTAAAATAGTTGACTCTGTTTTTCTTTTTTGGTTTCGGTGTGTCTCCTTCTTTAGGGCTTGTCAGGGTAAGGAGTCTAGGTATGTATATAAACTACGTACTTGTCAATGTAATATATGCAATAATTTGTGGTTGTATAGCCCTACGACTGTGGAGAGACAACACCTTCTTACCCTTCTCGTCTCTTAGAAATTAGTACCTACGATCTCGTGTTACTCATTATGTTTGCAAAGAATATATATTTGATCCAGCGGAAAACGTCTTCATTCCATTAAACACACACAAATTCGCTAGAATCTGTACCCACTGCCACATGATTAAAAGTCATACGCTCTACCAAGCATCCATGTACTGTGCACATAGACAAACTAAACAACGAGTGCTAGGTTGTTTCCGTACAATTCTCGTCGCCTCTGCTACTCGATGTGCTGGTACGAAGCTCTGTCTAACAACTCAGTCCACGAGATAATCTCAAGGGGTTTCAATCTAAAAAAGGGATTGGCTGATGAAGCTCTCTCTATACCGGCATAATTCTCTGTCGGGAGTAAGTTAAGAATACGCAAATTGGATCAGTAAAAATCGCAAGAAAGATTGTGTATTGGTTGAAATTTGATTTTTTTTCTAAAACTGTTGAAAAATTCGAAGTAAACATAAAAGTAAAAAGAAAATTAAAGTAAAGATAAAATAAACTTTCATAAAGTAAACATATAAAGTAAATATTGGAAATAAATAATTTATTAAATTATTTTTATGCTTAAATAAAGACACCTATGTAATATTTCTCATTGTTGAAATAAAATCAGATACGTTAAAAAAAAAAAGACGTCTACATTTCTCTATAAACGAATTTCGGTCTTTGGATTATGTTTTCCTGTTTTGGATAAAATAAATTAAAATAAAACTTTCATCAAAACAGATTTTTTTTCATATTTCATGATTTTTAAATAGGAGAATTAGGTGGTATGGCTACAAAAAAAACAATATTTAGATTAGTAGCCAAATACCCTAGAATACATCGATACGGAGTGTATTTTATATAATATTACACTTCTAACCTTCAACGCAACCGGCTAAACCTGCAATTTAAATAAAAAAAAATTATTTAAGAGAGTTAAAATTAAACGTGGTCATCAGAAAGTCACACATTTCTTCTTCTTCTTCTTCCTAACGTCCTACATGGTTTTCATTCCACATTATTGTTATACTATACAATTTATTTTACATTTATTTTGTTATCTGAATCCTAACACCTTTATCTTTCACTTTTGTTTCTCACGTTACAAATGAAAGATTAGGCTGCCAAGTAGATTGTTCGAAACTGGATTTGAGCCATCTGGTGAATATATTCTCATTTATATGTAATAATACAATGTGTATATAAGTGGAATAGATCGTGTATACGTAGAATGGAAAGACCATTCATGTGAAATGAAATATTTGATCTTTACTATTTGTTGTATTCTATTATAATTGCATAACATAGACATTTCATGATATCATAGACATTTCATGATATTATTTGGAGTTAGCATTAACTTTTTCCATGATATAATATAAATTTTAAAAATTCATCAATATGTACTATACTATTTATCTAGTTCCATTCTATTTAGATTGAGGGTTTATATTTGGGTTTAGGGTTTATATTTGAGTTTAAGGATTAGTGATTATGGTTTAAGGTTAATTATATAGGGGTTTATGGTAAGATTGTTATATGGTTAATTATTGAGGGGTTTAGGGTTTAGTGATTAGAGTTTAGGGTGTAGTACTTCTTCTCAAATCTATTTTTCTTTCCATTTTATATAGTATAGGTGATAGTACAAAATATTATATATTATTTTCATATTTTAATTTAATCTAAAATATTTTACATTTAGATTTGGGTTTAGGAATTCAAGTTTAGGGTTTAGTATTTCAGTCTTAAGGTGTGTTGGGTTTAGGGTTAGAGGTGGGTTGGGGTTGAATTACAAGAGTAGTTTTCATTCCATGTTAGATAAAATAGAATAATAGTTCAAAATTTATATATTTATTGTTTTTTGTTGTTTTCCTTAAAATATTGTAACTTTAAATTAAATTTAACATTTGAGTTTGAATTTAGAGACTTGAGTTTATGGTTTAGTATTTAAGTGTGCAGGTTAGGTTTAGAGTTTATAATTCTGTTTCGTATGAAGATATTTTGTTTGTTCTATCTGACGTAGTACTTTTATAAATGGAATACAACACTTACGTAGAATAGTTAACCCGTACGTAGACAATATTAAATTTCAATTTCTCTTGGACATGTGCTCTCGTCGACGTTAATCCTTGGTCCCACTGTCACTGGTAACTTAGAAAGGATAAGGACATAACCGGATAAAATGTGTATGAAATGTTATCAATTTAATAACGTCAAAATCAAAGCTATTTACTTAATGTTGACTCCAAACCTGGCTAGATAGCAAATTCACCCTTTTAAATATCCAATCTAGATCCCGACTACAATGACCTATATAAAAAAATTTAAACCCTAAAAGAAAAGTATCAACTATTCTATACATATCGACTATAGAGACATACAATTAGAACTAAGGATTTCAGACGAATACGTTCATGCTCTATTGATCAATAAGACACTACTTTTGGTATATTCCTCCTTGAGTTACTGCACAACACTTCATAATTTCGTACTATCATGAAGAACCCTACTTTATTTTATCCTAACAGTTTTGGCGATAGAATGAAAGGGATAATCGTAGGTCCTCGGGCAGAAGTTATAGGCATCTTTCTATATTTTGTATCTGGAGTACTTTACTTAATTTCTTCTGCACTTTCGTTCGGGTATTGATCGGTCTTGGTTTGACATGGTTTACGTGTTACTGGTTCCCGGAAGAGTTAATATCTACATTAGCGTCACCCTTTTATACTAATGACTACATGACAATGACCAAAAGTGAGCAAGAAAAACCCTTGGCCACCAAGACAGTTATCGGCTTACTAGCTCAAATCGAGATCCTTGCAGAAGCTAATCGCTGAGATGAATTATGCCAGAGAAAGTAACAACATTCTGACAATAATCATGGAATCTTCTCATATATTCAAACCTTAAAAGAAAGAATGGAAGAATATCCCAAGAAACTAAAGCATAGCGTACATAAGCTATCACAGTTTAAAGCCGAGAAGAAAACTCAGCCTTCAACACTATAGAAAAGAACAACACAGATTCTCGACCCACATACGATCCATGTACCCCCTAGACACTCCGGCTGGAGGAGAAAACAAGAGTCAATGGACTTCACCATTGAATAGAAAACCGACTGAAGGAACTGGTGTCGCAAACATAAACAGTGTTAACACGACTAAAGGCGACGTGATTCCGACACATATACATATATGGATATGCATGAAACAGCCGTGGTAAAAAAAAATCAGCAAAGATGCCTATTTGGGAAAAGTCTTTTCCAAAAATTTTAAGCCAGTCCGATCAGTGATAGAAAATATCCTTAGTGTAGCTCTTCCGATCAGGAGAAGTACTAGTATTCCTGATTCCTACGCGTCAATACGACGTTAGACCATCTCCATTGGAAATTCTCTCCATTAAAGTTTTTAATATATGTATTATGTATATATATATTATATATATATATTATATTATATGTGTAAATAATTGTGGGGTACACGTATAAACCCAAACCCAAGAATGGTTCATTTCCAAATTGTTGATGTTCTTTCTTTATTTTTGAGCTACATACTAATATTTGATATCCACTAGTAATTCATGCACCATCTTTTCTATTTAAAGTAACCTGAATTATCAGCATTTGAGCACACATTTCCACTAAGACGACGGATCTCAATTTCCTTAATTAGATTCGATAGTATCCGTCAGATATTACTAAGAGATCATTTTAGCCGTCGATTTCATTCTTTGTTTAGAAAGTGGTCTTCCCTTGATTTCGGTTGATGCTTTGACATTGGTTGAATAAAGTCAAACAGAAAAGATAACCGGAAAATCGGTTTACATCGCCGGAAAATGTCGTCGGATCTCGGTTTTATTCTGATCACCACCGTCACTGCGTTTTTGTCTTATTCGACCAGTGCCTTGTTACATTCCGGGAGTGCCTCTCATGGCGTTTCCCCAAGAGACTATTACTTGACTACCGATGCGCATTGGTTTAATCAAACCCTAGATCATTACTCTCCTCACGTACGTAATTTTTCAAATAAGAGTATCAGATTCATTGCATTGCATTGCATTGTTGTCCAAATTCAAGAACTTTATTTATTTTTCCCTCCAGGATCATCGCAAATTCAGACAGAGATACTATGAATACCTTGACAACTTCCGAGCTCCAGATGGTCCTGTCTTTATGATAATATGCGGTGAAGGTCCTTGCAGTGGCATAGCTAAAGATTATATTAGTGTAATAATTTTATTTACCTGACGATTCCTTATGTGACAAGAAACTAAAAGAGATTGATGTTTTTCATAAACCACATATATATATTTAGGTATTAGCAAAGAAGTTTGAAGCTGGTGTGGTTTCATTAGAACATAGGTACTATGGGAAAAGTTATCCTTTTAACTCATTAGCTACAGAGAATCTGAGATACCTTTCATCCAAACAAGCCCTTTTCGATTTGGCTGCTTTTCGTCAACATTACCAGGCAAGTCTTGGTTTCATTTCATTCATAGATATCATTATGTTAGAGAATTTTTCATTTTATGGATTTTTGTTAATGCATGCAGGAAGCTTTGAATGTTAAGTTGAATAGAAGTAGTGACAACCCGTGGTTCTTCTTCGGGGTTTCTTATCCTGGAGCTTTAAGTGCTTGGTTCCGGCTCAAGTTCCCTCACTTGACCTGTGGAAGCCTCGCTAGTTCTGCAGTTGTTCATGCTGTCTATGAATTCTCTGCATTTGATCAGCAGGTATCATAAATAGCATACTTTCTTAACGGAAGAAGTAAACACTTTTCCTTGTAAGATCTAAGGATGTGATGTGTGTTGGATGTTCATCTTTTGTTCCGCTATGCGCAGATTGGTGAATCAGCTGATCAGGAATGCAAAGCTGCGCTACAAGAGACTAATAAACTCCTGGAAATAGGGCTCAAAGTAAACAGAAAGGCGGTGAAAGCCCTCTTTAACGCCACTGAGCTTCACGTTGATGCTGATTTCTTATACTTAACCGCAGATGCAGCGGTTATGGCTGTAAGGATTTGATTATCCATATATACTCATTTTTTCATGTCCTATTCCTAGTCTTGTGTGATCAGTGATACTTACTGTTCAAAATCTTGCAGTTCCAATATGGAAATTCAGATAAACTATGTGTTCCGCTTGTTGAAGCAAAGGAGAACGGTGGTGATTTAGTGGTAATTAAGCTCACATTGTTCTTTCACCCTCTCATATCGCATTGGATATGAACATCTTGGATTTACTATAGACATTTGTAAATGGGTTTAATTGCAATGTAGGAAACATATTCTAAATATGTTAGAGACCATTGCATGAAAGTTTGGGGCCTACACGTTAGACCATATAACCGGAAACATCTTAGAAACACTGTTGTTACCGCCGATAGTACATATCGGATATGGTGGTTCCAAGTTTGCACAGAACTAGCATATTTCCAGGTGGCACCTGCAAATAATAGCGTTCGATCTCAGCAAATCAATACAGAGTTACATTCTTTAGTCACTCTTTTAATAAAAGAACACACACATTATTTTGTTTAAAATATGTCGCTTACTTAATTAGGTACCATTTGAATTTGTGCAAGAGCCTTTTTGGTAAAGGTACATATCCTGACGTTGAAGCAACAAACCTGTACTATGGAGGCCATAAAATCGCGGGTATGTGAGATTAAAACCTTCTTGAAGTTAGTTTATAAATATTTACTACACTGTGACAAAATTTGTGAATCTACAGCAACCAAAATCATTTTCACAAATGGGTCACAAGATCCATGGCGTCATGCTTCCAAACAGACCTCATCTCCTGAATGTAAATTCTATTTTAACTTAGCTTCAACTTCTGTATCGAATTTGTGCATTTTCTGACAAATTAATGTTGCAGTGCCTTCTTACATCATGGATTGCCATAACTGTGGCCATGGAACTGATCTACGAGGATGCCCTCAATCTCCAATGGTCATTGAAGGTAAACGCACTTGTGTGTTTTGGTCTCAAAAGTCAACAAAATGTTAAAAGATCTTTCTTTCTTCTCAGGTAAATCAAATAATTGCAGCTCACCAGATGTTGTTAACAAAGTGAGGCAACAAATGGTAGAACATATCGATTTGTGGTTGTCTGAATGTCGCGGATCTACTAGGAGTTCTAAATAACATTGCATCATAGAACTAGAAGTCATGGTTTGGTTAAACAAACTATACAGTTTACAAATTTTAGTCTTTACTACCACGTACTGATTTGCAAACCAAATTTGAATGGAAACTGTTAACCTAAAGCAGTAAATACATTTGAAGCTACTTAGTATTTACTGTACGTGTCGTTGAAAAGGACGTAATAACTTATTGAATTATAACACAGGTTGCGATGTTACAATACAAAGGTTTTTAACGAGTTGTTGGTACCACCATGTCTCATTTACAATATTTGTTTTGGTCAATATTTAAGGTTTATAATGATAAATATATCATTGTTCTGTATATAATATACTTCTTTCTAATGATAATACACTTCGTATAATCATAGAGTGGGTTCTTGTCAATCCATGTCGGATGAATAATAAATAAGTAATTATGTCTTACTATAAAAAAGAAAGACCGTTGAATTTGTTGCACGAATGATCAGTTTCCTTTCCCCTAAACTTGCAAACTCTCGTTTTCCCCCAGCAAAAGTAAAGGAATGAAAATGATTATCAATTTCAAAATTTCTTCAATTTTTTGCCATTTATATGTTTAAATTTATTCACAATTATTTATTAACAGTATGACGACTTGTATAAATTTTATCATAGCATTTCACAGTTTTATAATAATTGTGATACATGGCTTATTTTCTAAGTTTTGCCTTAGGAACCACGGCATTGTTGAGCCATCCCTTTGGTTTCTATCATTCGAAGTCAAAACTGTTTGTTCACGTTACAAATGTGAGTCTATTTACATTTGATAAATACATTTAAACAGTGACATTCTAGCGAGATAGCTCATGTCATATCGATATGTCAAGAATTAGTATCAGCTAGCTATTAATCTTCTCATCAGTATTCGATTCTCGTTACTCTTGTGTAAATAGATATTGTAAGCATCATCATATTGATAATACAATTTATACGTTTCTCATAGGTTGTTATACCACACATATGGAACATAATATAAAAGATTTTAACGTGACATATTCATCTTAATTAAAATTTTGCCAAATTGTATGTAGTACTTCTGATCTTTATATCATTGATTACTTTGTCTTACATGCGAAATTTCTTTCACAAAAAGAGTCTTATGCGAATACAAATTAAAGCTAACCTTCTACTATAAAGATAATAAAGAGCTTACCTTAGCCTGGAGACCAGAAAGCATTAAAACTAATTAGGTCTATCTTCTATCACTTCCTAGAGTTTCTTTTAACACTCATCTTTTGCAAGTGTCGTTTTGTTCCTAGTGGAGCAAGATATTTTTGGTTATTAGAACTACACATATAGTTTGATATATAACTCTCACTATTATAATAAATATAAACAAAACTCTTGAAAACCAGTTGATTATAAAACATTATCCTTGCTAGAAAATCATTGCAACTTTAATAAAGTCGTAGTGTTTAATTTTTTTTTGTCAACTAATTAATTATGCTAAGCATCAACACACTATTTGAATTTTCTTTTAGAGAAAAAAGATATTGAAGGAAAATTAAAGATAAGATGGATGGTTAGGCACAGATGGAGAAAGACCCACAGGAGGAAACTACGAGTACGACCACGACATGAAAGTATGAAACACACACGAAAAAGTAGTTCAATTTCATTTTCACTTTGGTCCACTTCTTTATTTGTTTTAAACAAAAATTTTTTTTTAATAAAACACGAAGCCTACCACTAAATATTTTTTAATTAGTTATGGTAGGTAGTAGACGCGCGTGGCTCCCATTACCGTCAACTTTGCCCACGTGGAAACAGCCACATGAGAAGCTTTTTTACCAACTAAAATATTTTATTACAAATTTTAAAATAACTATATTCTTGTAGAAGAACAATTTTATCTATTTTACTAAACACCACAGTAATTGAAAATTCCATCACCATAATACTCATATCACATTTTGATAAATGAGTTTATATTTTTTCACTAATTTATTTTAAATACTTTTATTAATATTTATAAAATATTAACTCTTTGGTCAACTATACAAACATTTTTGACAGCCGTAATTTTTTTTTAAAAAAAAAGCTTTTTATTTCTCTCTCAAGGAAGTCAAAAAGAGGAGACAGCGTTGTCACATCTGACAGTTTCTCTCACTGCCTTTGTTCCCATTTGATCACATGGTCTCCTTTCCCTACACGCCACCACCTTCACCTCTTTCTCCAATTCCCAATTCTTCCTCTCGTCCTCCCCTAGGGTTACTACGCTTTACTCTCTCCCCTCCCGATCTCGTCACTTTCTTGACTCGATGCCGGAGATCGATCTCATGAGAGTCGTCGATCAATCCGCCGCCGATGTGAAATTGGCTGGCGATTACGATTCTTCTCCGCCTATCGAAGCTCTCGGTTGCTGTGGTGGCTCCGTGGATGTGAAGCTGGAAGAAGAAGAAGAAAACTCGAGCTGCGTGAAGAAGACTCGGCCTAGACGCGGACGTCCGCCGAGAACGGTGGGGAAAGCTTCTCCCGTGACGAGTAAGAGGAGAGAAGACGAAGATGTTTGTTTCGTGTGCTTCGATGGAGGTAGTCTTGTTCTCTGCGATCGTAGGTGAGTTTGAGTTCGAGCTTCTTCTTTAGTAGTAGATTCGTTGCTTTCCAAAAAAATTGAAATTGAGGACTTTTCTTTTAATATGTGGCAGAGGATGTCCAAAGGTGTATCACCCAGCTTGTGTTAAGCGTAGTGAAGCATTCTTCAGATCGAGATCTAAATGGAACTGTGGTAAGTTAGTTTGATACATTACCCAAAGAGCTGAAGTCTTTTGGAGCTGATTTTTTATTTTTCAGGTTGGCATATATGTACGGCTTGTCAGAAGGATTCTTTCTACATGTGCTATACTTGTCCTTATTCTGTTTGCAAGAGATGCGTTAGAAGCTCGGAGTATGTACTTGTACGGGAGAACAGAGGCTTCTGTGGGATCTGCATGAAGACTATCATGCTTATTGAGAATGCGCCTGAAGCTAACAAAGAAAAAGTACGAGTGAACTTGAGACTTTGTCTTGCTTTTGTTCTGCTGTGTGTTTAACATGTACATTTTGTCCAGGTTCAGGTCGACTTTGATGATCAAGGCAGCTGGGAGTATCTTTTTAAGATCTACTGGGTCTCTCTTAAAGAGAAGCTATCTTTGTCGTTAGATGATCTTACTAAAGCGAAAAATCCATGGAAACCGTCTAAGAGAAGGACCACTAGTCAGCTTCATGGAAATGATGATGGGGTTATGAAGTTAAGTCGTGCTAAGCTAAGGAAAATGGAAGCGGGTAAATTGGATTCGAAGAGTTGTCTGGGTGATAGACTTGCACCATTGACTGGCGCTGCTGCTGCTTGGGCTACAGATGAGCTCTTGGACTTTGTTAGGTATATGAAAAACGGTGATGTTTCCGTCTTGTCGAAGTACGATGTCCAAACTCTCGTGCTAGAGTATGTGAGACGGAATAGTATACAAAACGCTTCTCAGGATTCGGAAATAGTCTGTGACCCTAGGCTTATGAGATTGTTTGGGAAGGAGCGAGTGGGTCACTTGGAAATGTTGAAGATTCTTGATTCTCACTTCCTGGATCAAGAAAGGTCTCCGGTTACAGATACTGAAACTATGTCCTTCCAGGTCGATGATAGGTTGAATGCCTCTGAACAACATCAAGAAGGAGAGTCACAGAGACCTTCCAGTGCCGCTCTGTACAATAAGCCAATCGATGAGTTGGATTTGAATATGATATGGCTATATGGAGATCCAGATGGGAAGATTCATGGACCGTTTTCGTTAATGAACCTGCGGCAATGGAGTTCGAGTGGCCACTTCCCGCCTGAGCTGAGAATATGGAGGTTGGGTGAACAGAAGAACAGGTCCATACTTTTGACCGACGCATTAAATGGGCAGTTCCATAAGACAGGGTTGCTTCAGGATCATTCTATCCCGAAGCAGGAAGAGACAGCTACTATAGCTAACGTTGAAAACAGGAGTGTGGCTGTTGCTAAACTAGAGAGTAGAGTACTTGACTTTAGCCCCAACTCGGTGTCCACCGACCAGAGTGTCATTTCTAGCAGTAACAGTGTCATCACAAGGGGCTCCGACGCGAGCAACAGAAGCGAAAACCTTTTTAGCCACACCCCGTTGGATTTCACTCATTCTAATGAAAGGGAGGCTGTGGGTAACAAATTGAAAATTGACAGTCCTTTGCCTGGACAAAGCCCTATAAGCTGTTCGCTTTCGCTGTCTACATTTCCAGGAAACTCAAACTCAAACTGTACTCTGCCACCGCAACAGGAAAGATGGAATGTTGGTCATACAGAGGCAGATGGGAACACAGTAATGAAAGCTTGCAATCAAAACGATGCTGGCCCTAGCGGTTCGGGTGAGAAACAGGTTACGGCTACAGTTCAGTCATGTGGGCAAAACTGGAATGCTGCTACTCCAAGCAGCGCTTCAAATGTGTGGGATTCGAACCCAGGTTTGGTGTCTTTCACAGACAATCAAGAAATCGACTTCCTAGATCTCTTTAGCCCGACCTTTAAATTCAACTTTGCGTCTGATACCACGGAGTGGCAACCCATTGTGACTGGACCTGACGAGTGTGACGAGTCAGTCTCAGATCTTTTGGCGGAAGTTGAAGCCATGGAGTCCCAAAAGCGTCTTCCTTCTCCTACTTCCACATACCGTGGTCCTGGAGAGTTAACTCGCCACTCCATTAATGATAGCTTCAGTCCTGTTGAAGGGCATAGCCCAGCGCTTGATGTAAGTAAAGGCGACTCCATGAGCTCAACAAACGATTTGCAAATGCATTTACGAACTAACAACCCCGTGGACTTTTAGCGGATCATGTATATCATAATCAGGGCACAGGTTAGCATAGATCATCTGATGGATGGTGGACAGTGCCCTCTTGTCTCTCTTTTTTTGCAGGATTATTACAGAACATTAATAAGTGAGCGAATCTTACACATCAGAAAAGAAAGAGTGGCGCATAAGAAGAAGATATGGTCAAATGTTTCTTCCTGATAATTTTGGCTGTTTAGGTTTTCCACGTTGTCCTCCTGTCTTGTGTATTTTCTTACATTGTTTGTGTACTTAGGGTAAGTATTAAGATGGAAGATATTGTTGTTGTCAGTGGATGTAATCAAACCATTGTAGGGATCATCACATATTCTATATATAGTTTATGATAAGTGTAACGTTTCATTAATGCTTCACATATCTGTTTATTTGTTCCTGAGACGTGAACATATTTGCTTGATCACACGACGTCGTTTTTGTTTCTTTTGTTTCTGACAAGTGGAAAGAACAACTGAACAAGAGGAACTCGCTCGCTCGTATTTAGAAACTTTTTGTTGATTATTTTTTTTCCGATTGAAAACTACATTAATCTGATTTGATGGTGGAAGCTACGTCGAATTTAACGCCGTCGCAGAGATACGCGGCAAGCGCATTGTTCGCGATCGCACTCAACCAAGCGCAGATCAGCCAGACAAAGCCACTCGGCATCTCCAACACCGATCACGGCGGTGATAACGGAGATTCTGAGCATCGCTTAACCAGCTGCGGTGAGTCAGTCCCCCAGGACGAGGATCTATGGGTCCACGAGGTTTCTGGCTTGCTCCGACCCGTTTTCAGGTGATTCCCTCCGAAAACGACACCGTTTTTAGCCATTTTTTCTCCCTGTGTATATGATCACGACGAAACCGTCTCTTTCAGATGTCTTCAGATTGATTCCTCAGCTTGGCATGGCATCGAGGAGATTGCTGCTTCTTCTCCGGCTAAGCCTCACATCGGTGCGGTATGATCAATTTCCCCCCGTGTCTTTCGATCACACTAGACGTTAGGTTTTCGGTTTAAATTCCGGGTCAGCGTTTTTAGTTTTTGGTTTTTTTTTTCCGGTTTTGCATGTTTGGATATTTATAAAATTGGGTTCGGTTAGTTTGGTTTTCGATTTGTAACAAAGGTACGAATCAGCTCTTGGAGAAATTTCGGGTCGATTCGGTGTGTTTCCGTTTTCCAGATAATTTGCGTAAAAAATATTGGATAATTAAGTTTTACGGATAAAAATATCAGATAATTCAAATAATTGACATATTTCGGATAAAACGTACTTGAGTATTCCGGTAGTTCGTGTTATGGTCGGTTTTTAAATCGTATTTGGTTATTTTAGAACTAAATATAATTAATATCTTAGATATACTCCCTCCGCTCCTAAAAAATCAATGTTATAGTTTTTTCATACTTATTAAAAAAACATTTAAAATTGTATTTCTCTATACATTGTTTTTTTTAATTAAATATTTCTAATAACTTTTAACCAATGAGATTTTATTAAACATAATTGTATTTTTCGAAAAGTATAATTTTTTATTAATTAATTCTTGAAAATGTAAAACATGTATCTTTTTGAAATAATTTTTTTTTCTCCAAAAAATAGATCTATAAAGAACAGAGAGAGTATATTTTAGATATTTTGATGTCAGTGTTTCAAAAAAATATATATTTAGATGTCTATTCGGTTTCGGTTCTAGAGATACAATGGTTCGGTTTTGGTTTTGCTTTTTTTATGTCCAGGGCTAGTTGACGAGGTCGTCTTCTTTATCGTGTGTAATATTTGTAGCTCATTAAGTTACTCTCGGATGATGACGGTTCTGGTGATATGGTGGAGAAAGAGACCGCTTTAGCTAAAGCTGCTGAAGCTATGGTCCAAGGCATTCAGCAAGGTTCTGTATCTGTAGAAGCTAAGAAGGAGAAACATTTGGAATACGAAAACGAATGCCGTGAGAAGTATTCCCTTCCTGAGGCTCAGTCTGGTGCTGCAGATAAGGAAACATTGAGTCACGGGGAGGATGTAGCTAAAGATAGTGCCCACAATCCTGAGATTGTTGAAGATGGGAAACCTGTTGAGGAAGCAGCATTGCTTAGCCATGAGAGGAAGATAAGTGTTCTTTACGAGCTACTCTCTGCTTGCTTGGCAGATAAACATGAGGATAAGGAAGAATGTACACGGAGTAGGAAAGGCTATGATGCGCGTCACCATGTTGCTCTGCGCTTACTTGCAACTTGGCTTGATATTCAGTGGATCCAAATGGTTTGCTTGCATTAATCCCTTTCAAGTTTCATATTAGGCTATAGTTCCAATTTTCTTATGCTGATAACTATTTTCATATTGTGGTAATTTCTAGGAAGGAGTTGAGACAATGGCTGCATGCTCTGCCATGGCATTGCAGAAGTCAGGCGGTAAGGAAGAAGAGTCTCTGTCTCCAGAGAGTGAATGGGATAAATGGAAGCGTGGAGGCATTGTTGGAGCGGCTGCGTTAACAGGGGGTACTCTGATGGCTATCACTGGTGGTATGTGTCTTCTAACTGTTAATATCCATTCCCACGTTTTTGGAAACTGTTAAGAGTTAGGATTTAGAGTTTGGTTTACATATTTTATGAAACAGGATTAGCCGCTCCAGCAATAGCTGCAGGGTTTGGTGCATTGGCACCAACACTAGGCACGCTGGTTCCTGTAATTGGAGCCAGTGGGTTTGCTGCAGCTGCTAGTGCTGCGGGAACTGTTACTGGTTCTGTTGCTGTTGCAGCATCCTTTGGAGGTAAAGTAAAGACTATACCACAGTTTTTCTGGCTTACTCAAAGAAGACTGAAGACAATGGATAAAAGTGTTGATCATGTACCAGATTTATCTTAAGCGTTGCATCTGAATGTGTTCATGATCAGCTGCTGGAGCTGGGCTCGCTGGGGCTAAGATGGCGAGGAGAACTGGGGAAATTGAAGAGTTTGAGTTTAAAGCTATTGGAGAAAACCATAATCAAGGAGTGAGTTTCGATTTCATTTTGCTGATCATCTATTGTCTCTGTTTCACGTTTGCTTTGTACCATCCAAATGACGTATTTTATTCTTTAATTGATGTAATTAGCGATTAGCAGTGGAGATCTTAGTTGCTGGCTTTGTGTTTAAGGAAGAAGACTTTGTAAAGCCCTGGGAAGGTTTAACTAGCAACTTAGAAAGGTATTAACATGAGTTGTTGACTTCATGTGTACATTTTTGTGGCTCGTCCTACTAGCTCCTAAGAGTCGCACGATTGCTATAATTTGATTGTTAGGTACACAGTGATATGGGAATCCAAGAATATTATTGCAGTGAGCACTGCAATTCAGGATTGGCTTACTTCAAGTAATATTATATAAACTCTTTGTTATTCCCCTGAGAATAAATGGTAACAGCGACATGAAATTGTTACAGGAGTTGCAATGGAGTTGATGAGACAAGGTGCAATGTATACAGTACTAAGCTCGCTTCTAGCAGCAATGGCATGGCCGGCAACTATCTTAGTAGCTGCTGATTTCATAGATAGTAAATGGAGTATCGCCATTGACAGGTAATAAAATATATATAATGCATGGAAATGCAAAGTATGATACAACAACCATTACTGCAACTAATAACTATCATCATCGTATTTATCCTATTTCAGGTCAGACAAAGCAGGAAGACTTCTTGCTGAAGCGCTTCGAAAAGGTTTACAAGGAAATAGGTATAAAGTTTCAGACAAACAATTATTTGGATAAAATAACATCAGAGTTATACAATTAAAAACGTCACTGGGTTGAATATTTTTTGTTTTTGCTTTGGAATACTTGTGAGGATATCAGACCAGTGACTCTCGTGGGTTTCTCGCTTGGTGCGCGTGTCGTCTTCAAGTGCCTCCAGGCTCTGACCGAGACAGAGAAAAACGGTATATCTCAGCGCTCGCACGCATATCTCTGTTTCTTTACTAGTCCTGTCATGACACATTTTTCACGACAGCTGAGATTGTGGAAAGAGTTGTTCTTCTTGGAGCCCCAATTTCAATCAATAACGAGAACTGGCGAGACGTAAGAAAGGTAATACTCTAGATCTTCGCATTCTAGCAAACAAATACGTTGTGTTTATGTCCTTACTGTGTCTTTTTATCGGTTACTTTAGATGGTGGCCGGAAGATTCATCAACGTTTACGCCACAAATGATTGGACCCTCGGGGTTGCTTTCCGTGCAAGGTACTTATCTTCCTACCTTTGTAAACTTTGTTCTTCAATTTCACCTGCAAATCCAATTTTTGTTTTCCTTTCTTAATTTTCGCAGTCTTCTGGCTCAAGGATTAGCTGGAATCCAGCCGGTCTGTATCCCAGGGATCGAGGATGTAAATCTCATTTTCTCTCCCTCTGTTTATATAATTTCAGTTCATGTTAATTTGAATGATATAAATAATACCCTTAACTTTGCAGGTGGATGTAACTGATATGGTGGAAGGTCACTCATCTTACTTATGGAAAACTCAGCAAATCCTTGAAAGACTCGAACTCGACAACTCTTACCCTGTTTTTCGAAACACTCTCTAACTAAAACCCAACATTGTTCATGATTCATTTATTTATTATTTATAGTTATTTTCACTACTTAATTATTAACATCAAATCAAATGCAACCGCTATTAATTGCCAGATATTCTCTATTAACCACATGCACATTCAGGCCTTCTTCAAGAACCTTTCATTCACTGTTGGTGAGTGCTTTTGCGTGAGTAGACGGTAAAGTACATATTTTTCTTGCCTCTAAGTTTCCACACGGTGTGTGTGCGGTGTGGTCTACTCGTGAGTGGACCAAAATATTGTTAAGATTTTGGACCAAAAATAACTTTCCATCTAAAAATAAGATGCAATGATGTAGTTTTTTTTTGTTTTATATAAATAAGATTTTGTTAGTTTTATACGTCAACTAGATGTTTCACCCAAATATGCAGGCAAAATTATTTACTAATACATATATTACATAATTAGATAGCTTATTTCTAAAACTGATTGCGTATGATGATAAGAAAGGTAGCATCTACTTGTTGAGTACACATGAATTCGTTTTACTTGTGTGTGATGTGGTCCACACACAAGTAGATAAGTATGTCTGCCTATTCGGATAAAACACCTGGTTAACATATAAAACCAACAAAATATATTATTTATATAAAAAAAACAAAAAAGCTACATCATTGCATCTCATTTTTATATGGAAAGTCATTTTTCTTACTTTTGAGATCAACGACTTATATATATCATCAGTTTGATTTTAGTTGAATCTCAAAACAAAATCTTAACAATATTTTGGTATATATCAATTGGAATATACTGAATCTCACTGTTTAAATTTGGTAATTGGTTATCAATTAGGTTGATTTGTTATTATTTTATTTTATATTGTGTGTCGTTAAGGTTTTGTCAAAAGGATATGCACAAAAAAGTATTGTACGTGTTGGAATTATTATCATTTCTAGAATAAAATAATAACACAACTAGTAGATAAAACTAACAAAACATAACAAAGTTCAAAGAACACTGTCTAACGTTATTTTTTTCTAAAATGAGAAAAAAAATCCTAAGAAAAAAAAAGGAAAATTAAAACTAGAAAAAACAAAAGCAAATCAGGCACTCGAGTCGCCGGAAAGTGTCTCCTCCTCCTCCGGCAAGAAGTGTCTATTCTTCACCCACAGAGAGTCGGCTATAACTGGCTCGTCATCTTGGTTCCTATGCCAAGTGTAAAGGGCGTGTGTCCTGTTCTTTATCTCTAGGAGAGCGTGTCCGAAACTAGCTTCCCTATAAGCCGAGTAACTCGGTTGCGGGTACGTGTATCTGCATGAAAAACAAACATCTTTGATCAAAGAGGACAAAAGAAAAAAGAAGCTTAAATTAAATGCTATATATATGGTTTCTTTTTATTACTCGTTAGCGATTCCTTCTATGTTGCCTCCATCCCCAATGGTGATATAAATAGGAGCAGATGGATTTTTAACTGGAGAACTCAAACCATCAGTGATATTGTACTTGATATTGGAGACACGCTCTGATCGCTCGTACGCATGAACATGACCGGCAAAGACAATATCGACCTTGTTTTCGACGAACCATGGCTCGAACGTGACTCTCATGCTTTCACCTTCCATATAGTGATAACCATTGCTGTTGTACCATGGCGAGTGAACAAGAACAATCAACCAAGGAGTTTCTTCTCTGTTTACTTTCTTGAGCTCACTCTCGAGCCACGAGTTTTGTGGTGTATACTTGTCTGTGGTACCGTATCAAATTAGAACATTAGGTGGTAAATAGTAAAAAATGGAATATTGTAGTGTTAGAATCGTCGATTGTTACCAAAAGCTGAGTAAGAGGAGAGTACGATGATGTATGCTGAGGCTCGTTTTATTGAGTACCAAAGTGGAGAAGTGCTCTTCGAGGCTCTATAGGGAACGTGGTAACGGTTTTTGTACGGCTTGAAAGCCTGAGTCTCGCCCTGAAAAACATTAGACGGTTTTAACAATAAAATCTAAGATAGTAATTTCTATGGACAAAATAAATTAAAATATATATATATATATATATTCAGATCTTACTATTGATTGTGCAAAATCAATTTCGTGGTTCCCTGCAGCCCATATCCAAGGCTGATACGCAGCACTTGGTTCCACAAATCGGCCATAAGAATCCCATTTTCTTTGGTCGTGGTTCGGGTGGTCATCCGCGTACGACAAATCTCCAACAAAAAGAACAGCTTGGCCTTTAGGGTTCGACATGTAATGATACAATGTCTGGTTAGAGGCATAGGTTTGCCCTAGATCACCTATAAAAATAAATTAGCAATAGCTTAGAAATTATATCCAAAACCCTAAAATTCGTTAAAAAAAGTGAATCTGTGGATTACCAATGACGCCAAATGTATAGGGAACATCAGGACCGGCTTTTGGAGGAGTTGTGAAAGAGAAACGTCTACTGGAACGACCGGTTCCGAGCTCGTAGAAATACTTAGTATCATACTGCACAAGGAATAAAGAAGACAAAGGTTCATTTATTGAAGAACCCTATTTAAATAGACAGATTGCTTTAGTGTGTGACACTGAAAAAAATTAAACCTCAAGCCCTTTAATAGTGGCGTGATGAAGAAAACCAGAGGTGTAATCGTAGTATGTGTAGGACGACGTTGATGCTTCAGCGCTCTCCTTTGTACTCTCATCACTATCCGCGATCCAGTATTTAACGAAGTTAGAACCATCATCGTTTATTGGCGTCACCCACGAGATTATCATACCTCGACCGTTGTGATCTCCCTGCGTTATATGAACCTGAGAAAGGAGAAAGAGTTTTCGTAAGTCTATAAGTAATAAAAGTAGAAGTTGATTCTTTTTTTTTTTAAATTTTTTTAGTAGAAGTTGATTCAATATAGATAAATTTGAAAGTACTTGTTCTGGAGCGTTTAAGCCGGCAGGAGGAGGGAAGGTTTCAAGTGGCATCTCTTCAGAAGGTTCAGCTACTCTGGTGTAGCTACTGGTGACTCCGGCATGGCTTAAGCCGGAGATGCTTAGCAACACGATAGCTGAGCAAACGAGTGCTAAACGATATCCCATGCTGAATATTTTTATTGCAAAATTGCTAGTGTTTTGTACTCTGTAAATGTTTGTTATGATGTGATCGATATATATTAGACTTAACTGAAGTATATTCTATGTAAATGCTTCTTAAAAGATTTTGTTCCTTATTCAAAAAAAAGAACAAGATTTTGTTCCAACAAAAAATTAGTTAAAAATATAAATTTATGATAAGAAATAAAATATTATGTATATCTCCAAATCTTGTGAAGATATAAAAATAGTTTTAATTAAATATGATATTATTTTATTTTGTTTAACAATCTAAATCATATAGAATAATTTTATTTTATTTAATGATTATTTATCTATAATATCTCTCTTATCCCCTAATTTAAAATATGTTATATTTAAATATATAGATTATAATAAATTAGGATATTTTTGTTTTGTTTAAAATACTTTCAATCAGTAAAAATGAAAATTTTAATTAACCAAATGAACTGATAATTTTAAATAAAATTTTAATCAGTTAAATATCAACAAAATATTTATTTGATTAGTATTACTATTGTTTTGTATTTGTAATGCACACTTAAAACTAATTTTGATAAATAAAATAAATATATATTAATATGTTATAAAAGTTAATGTAAAAATGTTTCTAATTATATTTAGTTTATTTTTATTTGTATACACTTTAATTTTGATATATATATGATTTCTTAGTTAGTAATATATTTCAAGAGTCTTGCCAAAATAAATATTTATACAGAATTTTACTTTAATAATGATATATGAGTTACAACATAACAAACAATATTAGTTACTAATCCGAAGTCCAGATCAAGTTCTCGGACGTAGTCGATCCCTCATTTCGTGACAATAATGTCAAGTATAATTTATCAAAACCAATATTGACCTAATATCGAGATTTGTCAGCTAAATCGATCAAGCTTTAACATATCAAACGAGGTCAAACCTAAAGCACCAAGGTTCGCTTTGAAAAGATGCATTTCGAGTGAAACCTCAATTCCCATAGAAAGATCCGTCACTGATGAGAACTCTCGTAATCGTAGTGCTAAATTTTTTGCCCCACTGACTCATTTGCAAAGTTTAGCGAGCGTTTCCACTGTCCTCTAGCAGAGAGAGTAAGTTGTTGTCTGACGAGCCACCATACCAACTGAATCAACATGTAGATCTGCTGCACCATCAGATCTAACCGCTTCGGCAAAAAGAAAAAGAGAAAACCTTTAAACGAAGTTTAACGCTTATGTCGATAAAAAGATCCGATTTACAAGGAAGAGGTGAAAAAGAGATCGATCGTAGAAACATGAGCTGTGACCGAAGATATCCCCCTCCAAACAGAACTGGTCCTGACCTAAAGCTGGCAAAGCTAGGGTTTAAGGCACCAAAAAACATCAGTAATTTCAGTTCAATTACATTGGGGTGTCAATTTCTTATTTTTTGCTTTAGGCAGTAATTTTTACTGGGCCGGGCCTGCCTCCAAGTGAAACGAAGAAGAAATGAAAAGAGATAAGCGCGTACAGACAACCGCCACTCAAAAGCCAGAGTCGTAACTCAACTTTTGTTTGCTTTAATTTCTTCTCACTACAAGAAAAAAGGGTTTTGATAGCAGTAGAGTATAGCGTTTTTTTCCTTTCTGCTATGGTTGACATACCTCTTAACTTTAGATAGCGTTTGTATATTTTGAAACGCTACGATAGAGTGGTATATTTAAAAACGCTATGATAGCATATTTTTAATAGCACATAATTAAAAACGCTATGTTACCTTTTTAAATCCCTAAACCCTAAACGAGTTTTTAAACCATATATTCTATATACAAATCTTAAATTCTAATACACTAATAGTCTTTATAATGTTTTATAACTTAAACTCCAAATCTTAAATATAAAATTATAAACTTAAAACATTTTCAAATTAAAACCAAACCCTATATACACTAAATCCAAACTCTATATTATACATAATCTTTAAATCTAAAATCGTAAACTTCATATCTAATAGTTAAAAATATTCAATCCTAAAAACATACACGTTAAAACCAATATACATTTATTATATTCACAGAATTTCACCTCAAACCTTAAACTCTTAAACCCTAAACAAACCCAATACACTTAAAACCTTAAAACCTTAAAATTTAAATTCTATTTGTTTTAACATAAACACAAAACTAACAAATCAGTTTTTTTCTTTAATTATATAACCACAAAATTCAAATCCGCAAGTTTATATTTGAAATGTTAAATATGTTATCTATTTTTTTAAGTTCAAACAATTTATAAAACAACTATAGATAAAATAAAGGTTGTGTTGTTTTTCTTGGGCCATTGATTAGTTATGATCTAAAGGCCAAAACTCATTATCTTGGTGCTCTTTTCTTATTGGTTGATTCTTTGAAATCACGGATCACTATTTTTGGCCATTGGATTACATAAATCAATGGCTAAGAATCAATGTATTCTTTCTCATCTATCTTACTCTGTACGCTTTTCTCTCTATCTCATCACTTCATCCAAAACAAAATACATCTTTCTTTTCTCTCTGCACATTGGTTCATCCATGGCGTAAGGTCCACCATCTCTCCCATTCGCCACCGTCTTCTCTCACCACCACCAGTCACCTGCAAATCACATTCGTGACTTCACCGAACCCTGGGCGTCCAAGACCAGCCAAGCTCTGTCAAGAGAATCCTCAGAGATTTCGCCACCACCGGATAGTCCCGCGGCCTCAAATCACCGGAAATCGAAAGGACGTCGGTTCCCGAAACCCTAACCTCTGTATCTCGCTTTGCAGAGTCGCCGCTCAAAGTCCGATGAAGAACACGCCTTCCACAGCTCCGGTCCATGAGAAGAATCAACGCCGTCGGAGACAAAGCTTAGAACCCCATCGTCCTCGAACGGAGGCAACCACTATCGACCGACGAGACACCAAGACGCTGGATCTTTCGTAGGGAACCATCGCTCAAGGCCCACCCGACGCACGGAGACTGTTAGTCTGCTCCGTCAGGTTGACCGGATTCCGAGAAGCAAGGGGGGGGGGCATCTACGCAGTGGTGGTCATTGGGTTTGCGGCTACGAGGTGATGGAGAAGAGATAAGAGGTGGTGGTCATGGGGCTTGTGGCGAGGCGGCGACGGAGAAGCTGGTGAGGAGGCAGGCCCAAGAAGATTAGGTCTTGTATTAGGTCTAATTAAGATTAGGTTTAATTTTTACAAAATTTTGTTTAGTGTAAACCTATTATTATTTTATATCGAATGTAATTTTTATTGTTTAATAAAAACAAATTTTTATTTTTTTTATTTTGAGATAATTAACGGAAAATAAATAAATTTAAAATTAATGATTTTAAAATAAATAACTATTTAAATAAATTAATTTTAATTTGAACAATAACAAAAAGAAAACGCTATTTAAGAATTTTTAATTGCACATAAAAAAACGTTATAGTTTATCACAATAACATAGCAATGCCAAAAAGCGCTATCTAAAGTGACTGACCTATTATGACGGGCGATGACACAGCGCTTGTAAAACCGCTATAAAATCTTTAGATAGCGTTTTTCGGCCGCTAACAAAAGCCATTTTTCTTGTAGTGTCTGTAAATTATGATATGCTTATATTTTTTTTTTAACGCTGATTTATTATGATCTGAGCCGTAATTGCATCACCTGAGCCGTCCTATGAAGATCTACATCTTTCCAGATTTACTTGCATCATGTTGAAGATCCCTTGCAAGCTTTTCCTCTGTAGTCTGCATAATTGTTTAATAAACCGCTCTCTCCGGGACTTGAAACCTAGATTTCCTGTAATCTGAAATAAATTGCATAGTGTGGGATTCGAACCCCAGACCTGGGTGTAGAAGCCTTTAAACCTTAACCAATAGGCTACGGTGCTTCCACATGATATGCTTATATACATGCACTCACATGCATAAGCTACAATATACGTTTTTAAAATATTTTCTTTTAATTTTCAGGAGAGTTCGGGCTATGGACATTAATTTTCTCTTGGCCCACAATCAGGCTTTGCTAATACTTTTAAAGGCGTAAAACACTCTTCTTCTTACAATGGATCAAATTCAAGAGCACAACACTAATGCAAGTTAACTGGACAGCCATATCTATGGTCATTTTATAGAACTTTTTAGAAAAGAAAATTCGTTTTATATATCTTTAGAAAACACATGCACACATATTTACAAATAGTCATACCTAATAATTGTATCATGTCATTTACAAAAAAATAATAGCCGATCGTTAGAGATGAGATCGTATTTTTCTATTATATTTGTTTTAAATTAAACAAATCGGAAGAAACAGCCAAATAGCCAAATGATTTTGAACAAGTGTGTGGGTTCCGTTCCGTTCACATATATGGGAAGAATAGGACATCCGATAGTGGGATAATTTAATTTTTGTTGATGTTTCTGTTCCGTTTCATATTTATATAGGCGGTGCTTGCGAGTCTGTGACGACATAATATCTTTTTTTTCTCGCCAACATAAAGTTAACACTCAAATCGTAACGACACAAGACCAACAAAATTATAATAAATGGTATAAAAAAGAAAAAAAGGTGAAAGATAAAACCTTTGCCTCGTTCGCTCACAACGATCCAAGTATACAAATGATATTTAGAGAAGACAAATGCAAAAGCAACTACAAGATATTGACGTTAAGTATCTTCATAGCCACATATAAATCTTCATGATACCATGTTTAATAAATGTTCCGACTTCTGAGTATGTGCAATAAACGTTAATACTGCCACCGAATTTTCAAATTTCTTTTTTTTTTTGATAAAATGTTAATATTATACCAAAAAGGAACATGAGGTTATTACATGAGTTTTAGAAGCATACAATTACAAATGGCTCAAAAAAAAATAAAAAATCAGGTTGGAACTATGAATTTGTTGGTAACCGAGCTTGCAGATGCTAGGAGAACCTAAACCATTGAGCAAGAAGACGTCGACACCGTCGATGGGGTAGACGCGCCAATAAAGTATCCCGTTGTATTGCATTATACTATCAAAGATTTGCTTGCAGTTTCAAATTTCTTTGATAATTGATTGAATTTCTGCCCTTTGTATTGCATTATACTATCAAAGATTTCATATATGTATTTAAAATGAAAAAAATCTATAAATTTTCCTGCTTAATTAAAATGACATAATGCATAAAGCTGGGGGGATAATATTAACTAAATAATCAAATAAGAGACTCTCCAAAATATGAATTTGGTTACCAATCCAAAAATGTTTTCCATGAAACATTCTAAGCAAACTATATTATTTTGTATAACTATCATTAAATATCGCTGGTTAATTTAAAATCACACTAATAATTGTTTTAAAGATAATTCATGTTGATTAAAAAGGATTCACTACAATATTTTCTTCAAAAAGAAAACCACGTATACCAGGGGAATGGGGACAAAATGATGATAACATAATCATATCAATTATAAAATTTATAATTTATATTATTAATCAAACAAAAAAGCACACACCAATACATGACAAAGGATAGCTTATATATGCCCCCAATATATAAGTTTATTTATCCTTCCAACCAATCAAGATGCATGTACGATAATTACATCTCCACACCAATCCAAACACAAAAGCTAAACTTAAAAAATGAAATAAAAAGGGGGCAATAGTACACTAGTTTTTATAATTAATTTTAATTTAATACATATTCATCATATCATTAGCCATGATGGGTTGGTTAGAGTAAACCGAACCACCCCAAGGATTAACGCCGCTCATCATATCATCGTAATAACCATCGCAATTAATCCCAACCGTACGATCATCGAATCCACAGCCGTCGATCTGATCGACACCACCGTTGGTGGCCGTCACGAGATCGACGATCTCATTCAACGACTCGAGTCTGGTGCTCAGCTCCGTCATCTGGGCGGTCAAGATAGAGTTCTCCGCTTGGATCTTCGTGTAAAGCTGAGTTGTGACGGTGAGACTCGTCAAGATCTGACGGTTGTCGTTCGAAAGCTGATTGATCTGAGCCGTTAGATCGTCGACGTGTTTCTGTTTACGCATCCTTGATCTACGTGCAGATTCACGGTTCGATAGCATTCTCTTACGCTTTCGGTCGTCGACGGCGACGGCGGAGCCTGATGGGTTTCCGCCGTCGGAAGAGCTAGAGCTCCGGTATGTGCTGCTAGATGACGCCATTTTATTCGGCCGAAAAATGGTTTAACAAAGAAAATTATTACAAGAACTTAAAAAAAAGGACAGCTTTGTTTTTTGATGGTTTCTTAGATTTGTCTGAAAAGAAATAAATATATATATTTTTTTTTAAATTAAGGATTAGCTTTGGGAGTTTTCAACAATTCATGAAACGTTGTAAAACCAGTAGAGAAAGACGACGGAGAAAGATTGAACGAGATGGGTTCTGCGGCAGAGAGCAGATTTAACCGTGAGCCCAGAGAGCAAGATTTCGCAGAGAACGGGAGTCATCAGTGTCCGATCATCAAAGGTTCTGAATTTTTGTGTTTGGTATGCTGTCGGGAAGAAACAGAGGAAAAAGAGTTTTGTATGTTTGATATGTTGTCAAGAAGAAAACAGAGGAGATTTCTAAATATAAGAACAAAAACAGAAAAACACGTAAAGAATTTGGAGATAAGGAAGAGAAGATGTGTGAAGGGGAAAGAGGTTTTTGATGAAGGGTTTGATGTGGATTATATAGAAGCCAAGTTCCATGCATCCACTTGATTATTTATTTTTCTATATGAAATAATGGATGGTGGTTCTGGAAGACCGCCCATTGTTTTATCATTTTGTACAAATTTAAATGATTTTATTTATTTTAATTACAATCTCGGTAGGTGGGTGTGTACTTTTTCTTTTTGTAAACCTATTTTGGAAATATAAAATTTATTAATGGTAAGTGTAGATTTTGAGCTATGTAATGGTGTGATTAATGCTACATAGGTAAATGTTGACCAAAAAACAAGATTAAAAGATAAAACAGTCAATGTCTTGAAGATTGCATCTATATTAGAAAATTAGTGAAACTCTTTACTACTATTCTTTAATTCAACCTCTTTTTAATTAATTCTGATCTACATTAAAACTCTATATATCAAAAATGTACTTAACAATTAATTTAGCTATAGAGTTATTAATTTCTATTAAAATTTTTCTTTTCAGATTTATATATTTAAATTATTTTTACTACAGAAATAAAAAATATTTTATTTCAAAATACTATATATTAATTATATTTAATGATTCGAATTTCATCAATTTTATTATATTGTTATATATATTTTATGAACTCTGAATACATATCATAGGATATAAATGTTTAAACAGGTCTTAAATAATATATTTGGAGGTATTCCAGATATATAAAGAACCGGACTTTAACTCCATTTGCCCCTATTGAAAAAAAATCATTCTCTTTATCCTCTCTCTATTCTCAGTACCCTTTTATGATTGTGCTTACATATATAACCCTCCATTAATTTATTATATTTTATTTTACCTCATAAATATATTAATTTCTCCAATTAAATTAATTAATCATAACTCATCTACCACTATGCCCCACATATTAACATTAACCAATGAAATTTCACCTGGTCCACGTGATTTCATCTTCATCAGGAAAGGTTATCTTCCTCATCTTCCATTGATGATTTTAAAGCTTAAAGAATAAGCAATTCTTGTCTATTTTCGATGAATTTTTTTCCTGTAATATCAATTAAATGTTGTTTATATCATGGGTGACATTAAAAAATAAGAATTGATAAAAATTTTGAGAGATTAAAAACGATTTTAAAAACTGTGTTAATGGATTTTGGATATATTTTATGTTCGTTTTTGATGATTTTTTTGCTGGAATACTACTAAAAAGAAGTGTATATTACATCTAGTGTAAAAAGGAAGATTTGATGCAAATTTTAAAAGATTTAATTTTTCTAACTGTGTTTATGGATTTAGGGTATAATTTATGTCCCTTTTTGATTATTTTTTTGTGTATAATTTCATTAAGATAAATTATATATCATAGGTAATGTAAAATCCGGACAAAATCGTCATAAAAAAATTAACTAATTAGTGCAAAGATAATTTCTGGGTATTACTAAAAGAACTAGTTTACTAAAGCAAAATAGTATTACTGATATTACTATGTTTACAAGTTCGACTAGTATTACTAGTATTACTATGTATAATACTGAAATAGATTAGTATTAGTAAGAGAAAATTGTACGGTGTGGAAATTAATTTTAAGATTCTTAATAATGCTAATTGTAATGCTAATTCTATTTTATTTTAGAAAAAATGAAAAATACGCTTTGTACAATCATTTATTTTGATTACATGGGATATTATATGAAGTATGAGGCTGAAATAAAATGTATATGGAAAGATGGTGAAGGAGCAGATGAAATTCACATGATTGTGTTGAAGAAATCAATGGAGGAAGTCACATTCTCAGCTTTGCTTGAGCATATTTGCAGAAAGATAAAGGTAGATGAATTTAAGATATAAGCGAAGCTCAATTACTTTTCAATGGTATTGTATTCAAACAAGCCATCATATATTTGGAATGATGAAGACATTTTTGGTTATCTACTGCAAGTTAATCATGAGAAGTGTAGAAGTTTTCTACATATGGAGTTCATCAATGTAAAAGTGCATCTGTTTTAGCTCTAGATTATCCCGTTAGTTTTGACATATATTGCAAATAGTACACATATTTAACATATAGAACTCATATATTATTTATTAGTAGACTATGTATATAGTAAATAAAACTATTAAAACTATTTAGATGATTATTTTCTATAGTTTTAGAAATATTTATCATTTTTCCAAAATGACTCCTTAACTTTCATGATTGTTGAGTGAATCGTAAGGCTATAGTAAACAGAATCTATAAGAATATTTATTTCTCGTTAATTGTTTATGTAATACTATGTCTTAATGATATTCATTGTATAAAATAATTGGTTTTACTACAAATTTAATTAATGATTATACATCCTGATATTTAGTTTTCAAATAAAAAATGATTTATCAAAAACTATATATACAAATAAAACAAAATTCTGTATACAAATATTTTTGATACAATATGAATGAAATAGTGATATGCAAATCATTATAAGATAGTTTATGATGGTGAAAAAGAACAATTTAGACATAAATTCTTATAAAACATATAAATTATACTTCCTTTGTTTCAAAAATATACATGTTTAGGAATTTTTAAAAAAAAATTTGATTAACAATACATTATTTTTGTATTTAACTATTTCCTATAAAATTTAACCAATATAATTTCAATACACACAATTATGTTTTTGTAGTTTACAATTTACCATTAAGTAATACATTAAAATTTATTTTTTTTGAAACAATTTTTTCAAAAAAAATATTGATATTTTCAAAACGGATTAAGTTGCAGAGTTGTCTCTGGACTAGTTTTTATAAGTTGTGATAAATTATAAAGGGGAGTAATTCTCTTAAAAAGTACAAAATAATTTTTTTATCACAGAATAACATAGAAGAAAAATAACCAAAACAACAGTAATTAAAGAGCATAAAGACTGAGCTAAATCTTTAATGAATAATACACATAATATAATTAATTTTTTTTAAAAAATTATTATTTTAAAATATATCCTAATTCTTAAATCCTAAATCATAACCCCTAACCCTAACCATCACTCCCAAAAATCTAAACTATAATTCTCAACTAATGAATCTAAGGATATATGTGTGTTTAATATCTTTTAATGAATGTTAAACTAGCTAGTGACTTTTTTTCTCTGTGTACTATTTTATTATTAAAAAAAATTGGTCAAAAATATTTTTGTGCTACCCTAGAAAATTATTCTATTATAAAGTCATATAGTTATATGAATAAAACATTGACCAAAAAAATTGAATAAAACAAAACATAGGGTTAAAAATTGAAGCAAAGCCAAACGGATGGTCTTATAACCAAGTGTTTACCAAATTATGGATGAAAAATTACATGAAGACATTACTCTTTACACAAATTTATATATTACAACAACATTAAAGTCAATTAAACTTGATCTTGGACTTCCAAAATATTTTTCAAACAAATTTTGTGTAACCGAAAATGGTTGTTGTTGTTATTTTATAGCTTTTTCGTACTATTCTTTATTGTTCAGATTAAATGTATTCACGAGTATTAATATTATCGGCAGAAGTTAAGTATTTTAGCAATATTCTATTTTTTTTTACCTTTTTCAGATCTAATATATTTACATGTATTAATATAATCCAATTTCAATAATTTGTAATTCGTAATTTACAAATTACAAATGAAAGGAGTTATTTTTACTTTGAAATGCACTGGATGATTATATATGCATTAAAGAAACAATTTTATGGAATATTGTGGTATTTTTCTTAAATTTTAATATTAATTATGTTATTTATATTAAAAATATATATTTAAATATAACATTTTTCTAATTAATATTGTTGTAATATTTTTATATATGTGCTAGTAAAATCTTTATAAATTTAAATTAATTATGGTAAATATAAAAATCATACTAAAAATATAAATAGTTTTGAAGTTAAGTTTGAAATTTTGCTTCTGGAAAACAATATTTTAGAATCCAAATATATAATTTTAGAAACTGAAATAGAATGTATTTTTGGAGATCCTCTTAGGTGCCTCCCGACTCATTGAGACGACTTGACCACCGTTACCTTTTAATAATTTCATTTTCACCTCGTACATTACTAGTTTTAGCTACGGTTGGTAGTTAATTATTTGCTAATCATTCACTGCTACTACAGTGCACGACGCCGTTTTTGACGGAATCTCTTTGTAGATCTGCACCGTACGAAACCACGTGCATTGCGCAGTCCATGTTCTTAACGAGCGGCTCTTAATATGCATCAAAGTTCAAATTTAAATTAAACGAAATTATCTGGCAGAAAAAAGAGAATACTTAGAAAACAATGTACTTAACCTCTAAGCAGAGGCAGGGGACAATAATCACATGGGTCCATTAGCTCACTCTTTCTGGAACTTCATAACATTTTCTATTTGTATAAACTACTAATTATGTATAAAATATTAAAACAGTCTTCAATAAGAGGTCAAATGACGACTAATTGACGCATTAGGGTTAGGTGAAATCCATATCTAATAAGTTTATTTAGAACGATATATTATTAAACGGAATTAATTCTATTAAGAGAAATATTTCAAAACTTCATTTTCTAAAATAATACAATTTTAAAAAGTCCTCCTAGATATTCTATTAAAGAAAACTTTCTAAAATTTTATAAATGTTTTATAAATAGTTGTGGTATCTTTAAAGGAGGGATCAGCAAAAAATGTACTTTATTGAATATAAAAAATTATTATTTCTTTAACAGAAATCCAAACATTATAAATGGTTTTTCTAAACAAAAAATTGAATCTAGATGAATGAATTTCTAGTGTTTAGAATTTTTTTTTTAATTCGGATGGGGAATGCCTAATAAATACTCCTTTACCAATAAGCTAATACTTCGTTTGGTAAAATGTATTTTAGAACCTCCTTTGATTTAATTCCCCACCATGTATTGAGGATACCTTTGGCAAAAAAAAAAAAAAAAAAAAAAAATATATATATATATATATATATATATATTTTTTTTTTTCAAAAATTTCAAAGTTAAGTGTATTGCTTTTTACGAATGATGTCCCAGTTTACGTGTCATGTATTAACTACGAAAATATATAATAAAATTTTAAAGATAATGAGAAAAGAAAATGCAAAGTTAGGTTGAAAGGATCCATCAAAAATGGCCCTACTCTTATTTAGCATTTTGTTTCGATTTTTTTTTGAAAATTTCTATTTGATTCTATTTATCAAAATGCAAGCAGCATATCAACTTTTCAAATTTGTTGTAATCAAAAGGGTAACCTCATCAAAATCTCTAGGTACTATCAAGTTAATAGTACTACAAAAGCCATGGATAAGTAGATACATAACTAATTTTGTTTTCAATCTATTACTCTCTCTGTTTCATAATATAAGATACTTAACATGAATGCACAAAAATTAAGAAAATTTTTTTAGAAGATAATGTTATTAATAATATAAAATGAAAATAAGTTAACTATTCATAAATAATGTAATAGAATGTTATTGATTAACCAACTTTCAATAAAATTAAAATATCTTAAAAATATCAAAACATCTTATATTTTGAAACATTAAAACTTTTTTAAAACATTTTATATTATGGAACCGAAGGAATAGTTTAATTGAACGGAGAGACACACTATTTTTACTAACAGATTTCAATTAAAAAAAATAATACTCCTATTATCATATGTACAAAATTGGGCTGCTAAATGAGTCTCAAAGAGGCTGGCTCCAACATTGAGAAAGCAAATAGTATATTGGAAAGATGAGGAAAAAAGCAACTGTTAATAAATTAGAAAGCAAAGTCAGTGCATGCAACCACAGCCCATAGGTCAGACCTCAAATTGGACAATTCCTTCATTTTATTCTCAATTAGTTTAAAATTAGTAACAAAGAGATGTCAAATAGAATTAGTTTCCCTTTAATTTGATGTAATAATATATATCTCAATGATGCAACTGATGAGGAATATTCCCAAACAAGGATTGTTTTATATTCATTGAACCCCTTTCTAAAAGTTTAAACATGTAATGGACAGATCAATGAGGTCACTTCCCTTATGATAATTGAATTTGATAATATTATTAAATGACTTGCAAGTCAGCAATTTCGGCAAATTAACAATTACTCTCCAAAGCTTTTTTCTTCTATATATACTAGGAGTTAATCCGTACTACGTGCGGACATATTTTATTTTCAAATATTAACTATATAGCTATTCTTCTCGACGTTGTATTGAACAACAATAAAATTCTGAATTGAATGTTTGTGTGGATACATATTTTTTTCAGAAAAATCAGAAAATTATACATTTTTCAAATAGATGTTTGATATAGTTTTTTATTTCTTATATTGTGTATATACATATTATTTAATTTTTCTTACCTTATAGGATAATTTTTTTCAAATAGATCTTTTTATGTTTTTGTCAAAAAATAGCTTTCAATAAGAAAAATGACCAAAATAGCCCATTTTCATTTTAAAAAATTTAATTTTTATTTTTTATTTTTTAAAATTTGAAAACTATCCTCAAAACCCCACCCCTTAATTCTAAACCCTAAGTCTAGATTAGTTAACCCTAGCCTCTAGGGTATAAATGTATTTTCACTGTTTAATAAAACTTATTTTGGTCATTTTTCTCATTGAAGCTATTTTGTGACAAAAACTTAAAAATGACTATCCTAGAAAATTTCTCTATATTATATATTTACTTATTCTATTTTTTTTTTGCTTCTATATCAAATAATAATATTACGATAGATGTTTAATGTAATATTCATATTTCTTATATTGTATATTTACTTATTATTTATTTAACTATACATTTTTCCATTAAACTATATATTTTTCAGATAGATGTTTAATTTAGTTTTTTTTTTATATTGTGTATTTACTTATTGTTTATCTATTTTTATTTTGTGTATTTACTTATTCTAAATTTATTGCTATATCAATTATAATATTGCGATATATATTTAATGTAATATTTTTATTTCTTATATATTATATTATATTTACTTATTATTTGTTTTTTCTTATATTTTTTATTAACTATTATAATATGTAACATTTCTATTTCTTATATTGTATATTTTCTTATAAAAATATTTGTAAATAATAATGTAAAACAATACATTTTCAGATAAATGTTTAATGCAATTTTTCTATTTCTTATATTGTATAATTATTTATTATTTAATTTTTCTTATATCGTATATTCACTTATTCTATTTTTTTGCTTTTATATCAAATGGTAATATTATTTATAGATGTCTAATGTAATATTTATATTGTATATTTACTTATTATTTATTTTACTTTACCTTTTTCAGATGTTTAATGTAGTTTTTATATTTATTATATTTTATATTTAATTATTATTTATTTTTATTCTAATATTATGATATATGTTTAATGTAATATTTTTGTTTCTTATACTCTATATTTACTTATTATTTATTTTACTATACATTTTTTATATAGATGTCAAATTTAGTTTTTCCAGTTCTGATATTGTATATTTACTTATTGTGTATCTTTTCTTATATTGTATATCTACTTATTTTAATATTACGACAGATTTTTAATATAATATTTCTATTTCTTATATTGTATATTTACTTATTATTTATTTTACTATACATTTTTTAGCGAGATGTTTAATTTAGTTTTTTTTTTATTTCTTAATTGTATTTTATCTATTGCTTATTTTTTCTTATACTGTATATTTACTTATTCTAATTTTCTTATTTTTATATCAAATGTTAATGTTATGATAGATGTTTAATGTAATATTTCTATTTTTATATTGTATATTTACTTATAAAAATATTTGGAAATAATAAAAATGTAAAACTATACATTTTTCATATAGATATTTAATGTAGTTTTTTCATTTTTATATTTTTTTTCATTGTATATTTACTAATCTAGTTGTTTTTTTTATATCAAGTTGTAATATTACGATAGATTTTTAGTGTAATATTTATATTTTTTATATTATATATTTACTTATTATTTATTTTTCGTTATATTGTATATTTACTTATTATTGTTTAATGTAATATTTCCATTTTTTATATTGTATATTTACTTATTATTTATTTTTCCTTGTATTTATATTTACTTTTTATTATTTTTAGTAACAATGACACGTGTCATATTTCGGAATAAGTTTTATTCGTTGATGTGGACGGTACAGGGAACCTCAAAATGTCTCTTTTATTAGTATAGACTAGGAATTAACATTTTATCAGTATAGAAATTAACATGTGCTACCCACGTGGCTATATCAATTTTGAAATGGTAACTATATAGCTATTCTTTTAAACTTTGTATTATGAACAACAACAAAATTCTAAATTGTATGTTTGTGTGAATACATATTTCCTTAAAAAAAAACCTATACATTTTTAAGATATATGTTTGATATAGTTTTCTATTTTTTTATATTGTAGAGCAATTCTCTCAAATAACATTTTTTAAGTTTTTGTCACAAAATAACTTTCAATAAAGAAAATGACCAAAATAGCCTTTCTTATTTTGAAATTTTTAATTTTTAATTTTTAAAATTTGAAACTCTATCCTCAAAATCCAACCTCTTAACTCTAAACCCTAACTATAGATTAGTTTATCCTAGGGTATAAATATATTTTAACTCTTTAATAAAACTTGTTTTGGTCATTTTTTCTCACTGAGGGATATTTTTGTGAGTAAAACCTAAAAATGACTATCGTAGGGAATTTCTATATTTTGAATATTTATTTATTTTAATTTTTCTTGCTTTTATATCAAATGTTAAATTACAATAGACGTCTCATGTAATATTTTTTATTTTTTATATTGTATATTTGTTTATTATTTATTTAACTATATATTTTTCCATTTAACTATATATTTTTCAGATATATGTTTAATTTAGTTTTTTTTTCATTTTTTATATTGTATATTTACTTACTGTTTATCTTTTCTTATTTTGTATATTTACTTATTCTAAATTTCTTGCTTTTATATCAATGATAATATTACGATATATATATTAAATACAATATTTTATTTATTATATACTATATTTACTTATTATTTATTTTTTCTTATATTTTTCATTTAATTATTATAATATGTAGCATTTGTATTTCTTATATTGTATATTTACTTATTATTTATTTCTTCCTATATTGTATATATATTTACTTATAAAAATATTTGTAAATAATAAAAATGTAAAAATAATACATTTTTTCAGACATATGTTTAATTTAGTTTTTCCATTTCTTATATTGTATATTTACTTATTATATATGTTTTGCTTTTATATCAAATGGTAATATTACTTATAATGTTTAATGTAATATTTATATTTGTTATATTGTATACTTACTTATTATATATTTTTTCTTATATTCTATATTTACTTATTATATTTTTTTATTTTATATCATATGGTAATAACTTATAATGTAATGTAATATTTATATTTCTTATATTGTATATTTACTTATTATTTATTTCATTGTACGTTTTTCAGATGTTTAATGTAGTTTTTTTATTTCTTATATTGTATATTTACTTATTATTTATTTTTATTCTAATATTATGATCTAATATTTTTATTCTGTATACTCTATATTTAATTATTATTTAATTTACTATACATTATTTCAAATAGATGTTTAATTTAGTTTTTTCTAATTCTCATATTTTATATTTATTTATTATGTATTTTTTTCTTATACTGTATATTTACTTATTCTAATATTACGATAGATTTTTAATATACTACTTCTATTTTTTATATTGTATATTTATTTATTATTTATTTTACTATATTTTTTTTTTCAGAGAGATTGTTAATTTAGATTTTTTTTTTATTTCTTAATTGTATTTTACCTATTATTTTTTTTATATCGTAAATTTACCTATTCTAATTATTTTGCTTTTATATCAAATGATAATATTATGATACATGTTTAAGATGTAAGAAAATTGATTTTTTTTTTAATGAGAATTTAGATTTTGTACTTAAATATTTATGAGTTTTACCGGTCAGGCTAGGTCAGCATGATTGTAATCCCTATGATTGTTATTACGTAAGAAATGTTGACTATGACTCATCGATTTTAAAAGTCCGGAGAATTATTACTTACAGAATTATTACTTAGCATGTATGTTTTACTATAACACAATTTCCAAATATCAAATAATTTAAGACTTCAAACTTATATTAAATTTTAAGAATGTAAACATGCAACTTATAAATAAAACAAGTTATATTTATAAGAGAAAATTTTATATCATAATTTCAAACATAACACATTTTCAAAACAACACCTGACATAAATTCGACATAAAAATTTCCATGTTTATAAGTTCAACATAATAAAAATTTAAAATAATACTAAACAAAAGTTGAACAGATAAAATTACATAAACCACATAAGCAAACATAGACAAATCACGTTCAAAATTTTTAGGATAGCAGATTTTGGGTGAAAGCTATAAACATAAAGAAACAAGAATATTCTCATCCTTATACAAAATTAAGATGACAATTCATTCAGAGACTCCAAAATTAACAAATGAACATGAATGAACAATTTTTTTTAAAAAAATAATCATTTTCAATATGGAGAAAATGCAAGTTAACTATAATTAACAGAAAATCATAGAGAAAATTTCCTGCGAAGTCCTCTAGAGCAGACTTAAGCTAGGGTCTTCTTATAAAAGACCAAAGGCGAAGTTTTCCCAGAAAATACTTCCGGTGAATTCTTCCCAAAAAGGACTTCAGGCGAAGTATTCTTTTAGGTTATTTTTAAAATTGTAAATTTACAAAGATACTTCAACCTATATCTGCTCAATGAGCATACTTCGGGTGAAGTTTTACTTTATAAATTTTTGGGTTACTTTTGTGTATCAATTTTTAAAAAAAGTTTTAAGAGCAGACTTCATCCGATGTCTGCTGTGATTACCATGCTCGTTTTGTATTTGACCAAATTTTTTATAAGATTTGACTTCTTCATAGCAGACTTCACCCAAGTCTGATACGAGGAGACTTCACATGAACTCTTCCTACAAGTCATCTGAAATCTTTGAATTGTCAAAAGAAGTCTGTTCGGGGCAACTTTGCAAGTGACCATCTTTGAATTTTTATGAATAAGCTTCACCTAAAGTATGCTTTTAGAACCACAGATATGACCAAAATCTCAAAATAAAAACGAAAACAGCCTAAGGTGAAGTCTTCTTAATTTTCAAAAATAGGAAACTTCACTTAATCTGCTAATTAATTTATTTTTAAGTAAAATGTTTAACATATATGTCAATTGCAAAACTGACATGAGTAGATTTCTTGTTAGACGCAGGAGACTTCATGTGACATGTAAAAAAAAATTCAGATGAAGTCTTCTCACAGCAGATTTCACAGATAAAACATCCTAAGAAAAATTCAATTTCCTATCAAATATCTCTTAAATTCAAAACTAACTGCATATTTTAAAAAATATTGCATGAAATCTACTCGATCTTTTTTACAAAATAAAATGAGCAGATTTCACTTGAAGTATTCTAAGAAAATTAAAAAAAACAATCAATTACAAAACTAACATGCATTGACCATAAATTTTCACCTGAAATATGCACAGTTGAGCAGACTTCACCTGAAGTTTTTTTTTTGTGTGAAATAGATCAGAAAAATTTGAAAATCAAATGAATAACTATCTAAATCCATTCAGAGTTCATGTTTAGTGTTCTCAAGCACCCATAAATCCTATTTCCTAGTTTAAGCTAAATGAAAGAAACACACGCATTAATAACCAACAATACTCAAATTTGAGGAAGTTCAATGTAAATGTGACTTGGAAATCGAAAATATGATTTTTTTTGGATGAACCAAGAGAAGAAATGCAAGATAAATGATTTTTATCTATAATAAAATAAAAATAGAATTAAAAAGCATGTTGAGCTTGGTTTTTGGTATATCAATGTATTTTGAATAGTATTTTCGTGAATAATTAATATGTTAGGATAAAAATATTAAAATATATTTTTGAAAAGATTAGTTTTGTACGTGATAAAAAAATTAGGTTAGTTTTGGAAAAAAGCCCAACAATATTAATGATTCAGATGTTTTGTCTTTATGAAAATTAAGTATAACATCAGGAAAAACAAAGGAGCTACAAATTGCCTACTACTTCACCACTAAGCAAAGCCTCCTTCAAAGAGCCAAAATAGCTTTATTTTACATATGTTCAACAAGATCTTACAGGTCATGTGCTTCTGTTTAAAGTGATTTGATTCTCTGCATCTATAAAAAGTTATAAAAGACTCCGTCAATTGGTGAATCGATACTGGCGGTGGTAGTTATGCATACAATGAGACTGTTTCATAATCCATGCAGATTAGAGTGATAGATTAAAATAGTTGTATTTGATACCATTTTACAAATGTGATCTCCTTATTTTTGAATAGCTTAAGGAATATAGGAAGAATTGAACCTCATGAAAACTATGAAAGGGAAGATCTAACATTTTTGAAGTTAGAGCCTTCAAGCCTTCAAGCATTTTGATCAAAAAAAAAAAAAGCCTTCAAGCATATTTTTGACCATAATGTTGCCTAAAAACTATTCCTTCCGTTTCCAAAAGTAAAATTTTTAGATTTTTTTTCTTATTCCACAAAGATATATTTTCTATATTGTTAAGATACTTTTTAAACTTTTGAGGAACATTAATTGAGAATATTTAAATTGATTAAATTTCATTGGTGGAAAATTATTGGAAAATGTATAATAAAGTAAAAAATAATTTAAATTATAAACATTTATTAAATTTTTAATAAGCGTGCATACTCTAAAAAATCTTACTTTCAGGAACAGAGAGAGTAAATGCATTTTCTGTTCTAATCAGGTCTAGATTCGTTTCTTTGTTATTAATATCATTTCAAATAAATAAATTCCAAGTTACAGCTAAGTTAATTTTTTTTTGTTCTAGTTACATATTAGTGAAGGTTTAAAAAACCAGAGTTTCATAATAAGGATCAAGACAAATCACATACAAAAGAGCTTCGGAAAGATAAGATAGATAAAAAAGTTCTTTCAACTTAATGGTCTTTAGGATGTTAAGCTGAAGATTTTTTTTTAAGGGCAATTGTCAATAATAGCACCTTTTGAAGTTTATGTCTCAAAAATAGCACTAGAAGAAGAAAGTCACAAAAATGACATTCATTAAAGGGTAAAATATCTCTAATACCCTTGGTTTAAAATTAAATAAATAAAAAAAATTAAAAAAAATTAAAATGAAAAAAAGAATTTTTTTTTATAGTTTCAGATTATATGTTTTCAGATTCGAAATTTTTATAATTTTTTTTTTGAAACTTTTTTTTCAAATTTTCTTTTTATAATTTAAAAATACTTTTTGAAACTGTTTTTAAAATTTTTATTTTTTATTTTAGTATTTAATTTTTACAAAATTTTAAACCATAATTTTAAAACCCCACCCCTTAACTCTAAACCCTAAGGTTTGGATTAATTAACCCAAAAGGTATAAGTATATATTTACCTCTTTAATGAAACCTATTTTTGTGACTTTGAGCCTTGAGTGCTACTTTGGGAACAAAAACTTGGTTTAGTGCTATCTTAGTCTTTTTCTCATTTTTTTTAATGGCAAATGCATGCAATTTGAGTAGACAAGATGGTTAGAAAGTTACTTCTTAGCTTAAGTATATATATAGTTTGATTACAATTCCTAGTCGTGTGATGTGAAAGAAGCTCGTCTTTGTATTTAAAGGGATTTGTTACATCAATGAATGTCATGTGATTAAACTTTGTAATATCTTTACTAACGCTTGACAATTTCCGTCGACCGTTGTATATCCTTTGCTTCATACGTTTTGAATTGTCGACAACAAAGCCTTGCCATCTCTATAGCCGATGATGCTTGTCCCAAATATATATAGGATCTCTTTGATAATTTTGTAGTATCCAAAGACTTGCATCACTTTCTTGAAACAATACAGGGTTTTGTCTGAAAATATGACGTAAACTCATCAGCTCAAAGACAATGAAGAACAACAAGCCCTTAACTTAAAAACGTTCTCACACGATTCACATTTACAAAATTGAAAAGAGATACTAAATCAGTTCTTCAAATTATGTTTTGCTATTACTCACTCACTCACTCAACTGTATCTAAATAAACAGGCGAGATGAAAACACTCGCTATATAAACATAACATCAAAGCTGCATTTTAGAAGGAAAAAAAGATAACTGGATGATGACGATGGTGATTAGGGGTTTGCAGTTTCAGCTCCAGGGTGGTAATAAAGCATCTCGTCCCACATCATCTCTCTGATCATCCGTTCCTCCATGTTCTCATCTATGTCCAGAGAGATTGGGACATGCGCAGGTGGATTAGAACCAGGGTCAAACAGTCCCGCCATGTACGGGTGCGAGAGTGCATCGGTTACAGAGATTCTCTTGGTCGGATCAAACACTAGCATCCTCTGCAGCAAATCTATAGCCAGAGGATTGGCTTGCGGGTAGAGATTGGAGAGATGTGTACCCCTCGAGTAAGGAAGAGACTTGATGAATCTTCGAGCTTTCGGGTTGTCTATAAACCGAATATCAGACTCTTGCTGGCTACCAACGACATTGATGATGAGCTTAAGCTGGTTGAGACATTCTGTCCCCGGGAATATCGGTTTTCGACCAAGAATCTCCGCGAATATGCATCCAACTGACCAGACATCAATGGAGGTTCCGTAGTTGTCACAGCAGAGAAGAAGCTCAGGTGCTCTGTACCAACGCGTGACCACATACTCGGTCATGAACTGTTCATTTCCCTGGCTCGTCCTGGCTAACCCGAAGTCACATATCTTTAGATCGCAGTTAGCGTTGACTAAGAGGTTCCCTGGCTTCAAATCGCGGTGAAGGATGTTTGCAGAGTGAAGATACTTCAATCCTCTAAGCAACTAAACAAACAACAAAACAAAAACCAATATCACTAACTAACTAATGATACATGAGACCCTGGCGAGTGACCGCTGGGACGAAATTAATATAACATGATTACAGGCTTGAACCCCGAACCTCCTGGTATTATAAAAAAATAAGAAGATGTTACATTACCTGAAACAAGAAGTATTTGCAGTGATCATCAGAAAGAGACTGAGAGGATTTAATGATCTGATGAAGATCAGTATCCATCAGCTCATAAACCAAGTAAACATCTTTGAAACTCGATTTATTCGTAGGCAGCATAACGTCTTTAAGCGCGATCACGTTATCATGCCTCACGTGCCTAAGAAGCTTGAGCTCTCTCAGCGTCCTCAAGGCGTCAACGCGATTCTCGAACACATTGTGAATCTTTTTGATGGCGACCTTCTCGTTGGTCTCGCGGTTGATGGAAGAACAAACCACACCGTAAGCTCCTCTTCCGATGGGTTTGATGGGAACATACTTAGTGTCGATTTCGAACAGTGTTTGCCACATGGAGTAGTAATGTTTCCCTTGCTGTTTGATCCCATTTGGTGGCTCAACTAACATCGCCATGCTTTCTTGTTCCTAAACTCAACCAAAAACCTCCAAATTCTCGGTCTTTTATTCCTTAAATTGAGCAAATCTTCAAAAAGGGTTTATAGAGATTCTTGATTTTCTTGAAACGTTTCAATTTTTTTCCTTTACTTAGCTATCAATCAAACTTTCAAGGTAATTATGACTAAACTCTTTATCTAATTTAAGAAAAACAAAATTTAAGTTAAAACAAGCAAAGAAAAGAAGATTTCGACATACCCAGATTGTAATTACAGAAGCTGAATTGTTGTTGTTGGTTGTGTGTTTTGTTTGATTGGTGATCAGAGAAAGAAGAGAAGGGTATGATTGGATCTGAATTGAGATGGGTTCTTCATACTTATCAAGAAGATATAAAAGAGAGAGAGAAGTTAAGAAGTGTTGAGACCCATACCGGGGAATGTTAGAGAAGAGGAAGAAGATGAAGCAATACGTTATGTTTGATGAAGAAGCCTTTCCTACTTCTTTTCTTTTTTCAGAAAAAAGTAAAATAATTTTATTTGGAAAGTCTGATAATTACGAAAACGACATTTCTTTTGTAAGATATTTTTTTGTTTCTCCTTTAGTATAAAGCTTCAGTTACAAACTATTTAAATTCTAGAGAAATGTAATAAATATCTAAAATAGTTACATGGACTCTCCATATTACACGTAATAATGCAAATTAGAAATAGGTTATTGAATCAAAGAATTTAATACTATGTACTTTGATTTGTAATTAATAAAGAAAGAGATAGCATGACAAAAAAAAAAGAGATAGCATTAAGTTTTATTACATTTTTTTTACTTCATATATATATACATACGTACACGAATATGGAGACTTGAGAAGAGCGAAGGATTGGATCAAGCAACCGGCTAAGCACGTGGGTACAGTGGAATATGACACGTGGCTTACGTATATTGGGCAACACTCTTTTTTGTCCGAAGTTTCCACTGAAAGCTGGGGAAAAGTGTCAATTTCGACCCAAACTATTTTGGTCGTGCCAAATACGACCCGAACAATTGATCAGTGCCAAATACGACCTCAACTCAATTATAATTCAAAAAAATTACCCGAACTTCTTAAAACGTACCTAAATCTACATTGACTCTAACAGAAGTTAGTCAACCGTTAACAAGATAAAACGACGTCGTTTGATATACGAGGAAAAGTGCCAATTTCGACCCCAACACTCTCAATCGTGCCAAATAAGACCCGAACAAATGGTCAGTGCCAAAAACGACCTCAACTCAATTATAATTTAAAAAAAAAATTATCCAATTTTTTCTAAAACGTGTTTAAATCTACATTAACTCTAACAGAAGTTAATCAACTTTTAACAAAGATAAGACGATGTTGTTTTGATATATGTATTTTTTTAAAAAATATGTTCATTTCGGGATTCAAATCCGTGCTGGGATATACTTTTAAAGGGGCACACTAACAACTAGACTAAAATAATTTTTTGAAATATTATTACAAATTGAAATTCTCCATTATATAAACTACTATTCTTGTTCATCTTATCCAATTTAAAACTTTGGTGATTGCTTTATATATTTTAGTTATTGTTTAATTTGTCTAATATTTTGTACAACATATCTTAGTGAAAGAAAGGTAAAAGGCCTCTTAACATTTTTGAACAAAATATCAAAATATATAATATCAACTTTGAAAACTAAAAGAATTCCCACTTAATTTTAAAAATTAAAAATAATTTATATAAGAAATTGTATAAATAAATTCAAAGTTGTAAGCATATTTAAGATCGTATAATAATAAATATTTTATTATTTATATTTTAGTAAGATATAATTTTATTAAAGATATGATAAATAAGAAAAACACGTTAATGTATTTATATAAATCAGAAAAAATTGTCACCAAAATTTTAAATTGGATAAGATGAAGAATAATAATAGTTTATATAATTTCAAATTTGTAATAGTATTTTATGGAATTTTAAAACCATGTTGTTATACCCTTTTAAATGGGCACACTAACAACTAGATAAAAATAACTTTTTAAAATACTATTACAAATTTGAAATTATATAAACTATTATTATTCTTCATCTTATCCAATTTAAAATTTTGGTGTCAATTTTGCTGATTTATATAAATACATTAACGTGTTTTTCTTATTTATCATATCTTTAATAAAATTATATCTTACTAAAATATAAATAATAAAATATTTATTATTATACGATCTTAAATATGCTTACAACTTTGAATTTATTTATACAATTTTCTTATATAAATTATTTTTAATTTTTAAAATTAAGTGGGAATTTTTTTTAGTTTTCAAAGTTGATATTATATATTTTGATATTTTGTTCAAAAATGTTAAGAGGCCTTTTACCTTTCTTTCACTAAGATATGTTGTACAAAATATTAGACAAATTAAACAATAACTAAAATATATAAAGCAATCACCAAAGTTTTAAATTGGATAAGATGAACAAGAATAGTAGTTTATATAATGGAGAATTTCAATTTGTAATAATATTTCAAAAAATTATTTTAGTCTAGTTGTTAGTGTGCCCCTTTAAAAGGATATCCCAGCACGGATTTGAATCCCGAAATGAACATATTTTTTTAAAAAATACATATATCAAAACAACATCGTCTTATCTTTGTTAAAAGTTGATTAACTTCTGTTAGAGTTAATGTAGATTTAGACACGTTTTAGAAAAAAATAGATAATTTTTTTTTAAAATTATAATTGAGTTGAGGTCGTTTTTGGCACTGACCATTTGTTCGGGTCTTATTTGGCACGATTGAGAGTGTTGGGGTCGAAATTGGCACTTTTCCTCGTATATCAAACGACGTCGTTTTATCTTGTTAACGGTTGACTAACTTCTGTTAGAGTCAATGTAGATTTAGGCACGTTTTAAGAAGTTCAGGTAGTTTTTTTGAATTATAATTGAGTTGAGGTCGTATTTGGCACTGATCAATTGTTCGGGTCGTATTTGGCACGACTGAAATAGTTTGGGTCGAAATTGGCACTTTTCCCCTGAAAGCTGGTGAAGTAAAACCTAACTAAAAAGCCTGGAAAGTGCGTCAAGTACAACAACTCTTAGATACTCTCTCTCGGTCAGAGGCTTTTGAAAAGGAGATTTAAAATGATAAGCGTGGCTGCCGGGATCAATAATACTCTCTCACCGAAAGTATAAGGACATGTTTATTGCAAGTTTCTTAGTTGAGTCTCTTAACGTAATATAAAAAATCTTTTACCATATTTATTGTAGGTTTTTTAGGTTGGATCTCTTAGCGTAAAATAAAATACGGTCTCTTAACTTTTAACTAAAAAAAACTAAGAAATGTATTCTTATATCTCTTATTTAAGAGACGTATCTTATCATTTTTAGTTAAAAGATAAGAGACTGTATCTTATATTACGTTAAGAGACACAACATAAGAGACCTACAATAAATATGCTCTAAATACTTTATGCAGAAAAACATTAGAATTATCATCGTGCATCAACTATAGAGATATAATATTTACGGAATAAATAAGTTTTGATACTTGTGTACATATATAATCTAATTATGTATATCCAATCCTACTATATAAAAGGGACTATTTTAGAGGCTTCCAAAGTGTGCCACATAGGCAAAAAAATTCCTGACCAACCAATATGCCATGTCATCCCAGACTGAGCTTCAACCCAAAAATTAAAAAAAAAAAGTCACGTACTGGCCCAGCCTCTTACGTATTATGTCCAAAGTAAATATCATCTCCCCCGTAACTCTAAGCGAAACACAATCAGCCTCCCATCTATCGATGTCTCGATGCCGACATCGATTCCCTTCCCCATCGCCTCCCGCATAACGCCTCCATTCAAGATGGAACCTCAATCGTCAAGTTGCACGGGTACGCCGACTTAGTGCCGTCTCACGTATCGGGTTCGGCGCGGGGACGGGTACGGCACGGGTACAGACGGAGAGGACTCAAATGGGGACGGTTTGGTTAGTCAACCGAGACATCTCAGAAACGTTTCTAAGCCATGTTCATGATTTTTTTTGCTTGAAATATGACTAAGAAATGTTTAGATTTATCTTTTACATGTTAAAAAAAAATTAAAATGAGATGATGGAACCATAGAAATCAATAGTAAGAAAAGTTGATAAAAAAAATCAAGTAAGAAAAATTTTGGCGGCCATAGATTAAGTTTCAGATCGTGTAGAGAAGATGAAGGGTAAATGTCAATGACCATTTTGACCTTCATTTATACGAACAAAAAAAGTCGAACCCAAAAATTATAGTCTACAACTGTTAACCAAGTGACCTAACGTGTTTTTTGAAATTTTCTCAAAAAAATATTTAACCATCTGAATTTGTTTATACTAATACTATAGATTTTCTATTACTTTTATGTTTAGCTTAGGACAATTGACACACATATATATATATATGTTTGATTGTTTATTTTCGTATTGGTCATATAACTATTATTAGTTTATTCTATTGTTTTCTAACTATTTTAAAAACTGTTTAAATCTTATGTGGGATGTTTCAATTATTTGATGTATAGGTATTTTATATATATATATATGCCGTATCCGTATCTATGAATTTTAAGTTTGACGTTTTCCGTCCTTGTTCCCCTCCCGGTTTCCGGTCCCCGTCCTGGTCCCTGGGCTGCTTAGTCGTCTGCCATAAATCCTCTAATCAAGATGACTATTGACCCTCCACATCTCTCCTCCGGCTCGATGATATCTATCTCTTTGTGTTCTCTTCTTCTCCGACTATTTATACATCCTTCCACATCACTCTTTCCTCAGATCGAAAAAATCCATACCTTCATCATGGGCAAACAAACCGCAATCCTCACCGGCAAAGCTTCTTCCCCTCTCCTCTTCCGACATGTTTCACCAGGGCTAGGAGATTCCACCATGCAGTTTAGGCTTCTTCATCACTGGGAAGCTCGCAAGAATGTGAAAGGAGGACCTGACATCCTTCTTGGGATTGAGATGCTTATGATCGATGAAGAGGTATATTAGCGTTGCTTTGAAAAAAATAATATTTACTTTATTTGTTTTAGCGGAGAAGAGTAAGAATTAGATGATTTCTTATCAAGTTCAAACTTATACAACATCCCGAACTTATTAACCATCTGTTTGTTTTATAAATTCAAAACCCGTATAGCTTATTAATACATTGTTTCTAACCGTTTGACTGTGTGTTGTAGATGTTGTTAGCCACCTTAAGCTGGTTGATGGCCAGCCTTTCCATGAGCGCCCGGTTTTGACTTACTTTAGTTTAAAAAAGAAACAGATGACGCGCTTCCACCGTCTTCACATTCTAAAAGAAACAAAACTTCTCAGAAACAAGAAATTCCCAATTTTAATTTACTGGTACTTTAATTAAACATCTAATCCGCGCGAAGCGCGGACACCGGCTCTAGTTATATATAACAATTGTATCAGAACTTAATTTTCTGTTGAGTAAAATAAGTCTCACTTTAAACCAAAAATCAAATCACAAATTTAAATCGACACAAAACTAAACAACAAATAGTTTTAGTAAGTTTCAAGCCGGATACTTAAAAAACAAAACTAAAGGGTTTGGTTCACTCATTAGACATTATATTTTTTTTTTTTTTGAAGAAACTCATTAGACATTATATTCTACATAAGTTTTTGCCTTTTCCTGCCCCTCTTACCAACCTGCTTCTGATTCTTCGTACTATTCTGTTTCCCGTCACTATCATCTATCTTAGTTACAACTTCGTTACAAGCAGAAACATCCTCCTGGGCCTTGACCTTGCTTTTCTCGTCTTTCCTCTTTTCAACAAAGCTAATTACTCCTCGGAGAACAACATCAGTATCATCGTCCTGCATCAACTCTTCAGCTAACTCAGCTGGAGTAACCTCCGTAGAATCTATCAGCTTCTCGATTTCTTCACATAGAGGATGGTTTAAGCCATCTAAACCAAGGTAATTAGAAACCAATGTCCTAAATGCTAAACCTGTACAGTACGACATATTGATATGCATATCCATTCTTCCAGGACGTAGCAACGCAGGATCAAGCCGGTCTTTGTGGTTTGTCGTGAACACGATGATTCTCTCATCTCCAAAACTTGACCATAACCCATCAATGAAGTTCAAAATCCCTGAGAGAGTCAACTACTCAAGACAATATTAGTAAAGATTATCTCAAATCAAATTAAACCCAAACTTATTCACAATTTTTTCTTATAAAAAAATATCACCTGTGTGTCTTGATCCTCACTATCGTCATACTCATCATCCCTGCGTTTCCTCTTTCCTCTAGCTTTTCCAATTTCTTGATTCTCATCTTCCCTATCTCTCACCTCAGCATTGCAATCAATATCCTCAATCACCAAAATAGAACGATTCGTGGTGGATAACAAAATCCTCTTCAGTTCACCATTGTCATAAATATTACTAAGATCAAGATCAAACACATCGAACTTTAGGTAATTAGCCATCGCGGCTATCAAGCTAGATTTACCAGTTCCTGGTGGGCCATACAACAAGTAACCACGTTTCCATGCTTTACCAACTCTCTTGTAAAACTCTTTCCTCTTCAGAAACCTCTCCAAGTCATCGATTATCTTCTTCTTTGCACTTGGATCCATCGCCAATGTGTCGAACGTCGAAGGATGCTCTAGACTTATACATCCCCAGCTCCCGCAAGAAGAACCATCGTCGTCCCTGCTCCCAGGCACATCTCGGCTATAGAGATTCACCACTCTCAGGTCCCTCTTGATCTTTTCCGACTCCGCGATAACGTGGTTCAAGTAAGAGTCCAAGACTCTCTCTCTCAGCTTCTTCTCGAATGTGAGCTCGTAGTACCGTTTCACTTTCTCACTGTTCTCCTTCTCCGTCTGAACATATAACCACTTCACCTGGATGTCCTCGAACGTATCGCGGATCGCTTCTCCTTTGGCTATTGTGACATTCAAGTGCTTCTGCTTCGGAGTTTTTGCAACGCGTAAACGCTCAGTCTCGGGGCCGATCTTGGTGCGGAGGTACATCTCCGCCGCTTCGTAGACTAGGTTTTTCTTATACTTGGAGTTCTCGTCGATGATCAACGTGAGATTCTTCGAACTCGGAGTGAATAGTTTGCCCAGTACGTTCTCGTAGATGTAGGAACGGAGCTGGTCCGGTACGAAATCGTTGAGCATCGATCTAAAGAGCATCGAGAAGCCACTTAGAGATGCACACACAGAGAACATAGTCGACGGTGAGAAAGAATAATTGGATGAAGGAAACATCTCAAGCGATGGATGGGTTAGGGTTTACTATGAGAAAAATCGACGATATGGTTTTTAGGTTTTATAGGCACATAATTTTTATTTCCTTTAATTTATAACTTCTATTATACTAAAGAAACTTGAGGGGAAAGAAGGTTGCGTTGCAAAGTGTGTCCGTGTGTACACGTCAGACACCAATCAGTACACCGACTTCCTCTTTCCCTTTTGATTCGGTCCATCAATGAAGAGAAATACATGGTCAAAAAAGTATTATTGTGTCGTTGTTTTTATTTTCAGTACTAGATGATAGTTCCCTAGACACTATGAAAAGTGATTTGCCAAATCTCTTTTCTACGATCACTTTCATGAAAAAAAAGGAAATAATTACTAAAATTGATGACATGTTTTACGGCTAAATATAACATAGATAACATTTAATATTGATTTATATTTCCGAATTCCTTTTTTTAGAATAACGTAATAACTCATATACATTTAATATTAATTTATGTTTTTTGTTAACGTTTTAGAATATGTTAATAACTCATACATAATCATTAAAATAAATATATTCAAATATAACATTACAATTTTTGAAATATTATTTAATTCTATTTTTTTATAATTTATACAATTAAAAAAAAATCTTAGTCATACAAATTATTAGTATCTTACATATCTACAAATTTAATAAATACTATTTAGTTTTAGTTTTAATAATTATACAAATTTTATACAAGTTCATTTAATATATTTAACCAAAAGAAATAGATTAAAAAAATCTATCTAAGATTATATTTTAAAAAATATATGCATGTATATAATTTAAAACAAAAAATTATTTTATCTTAATTATGTTTAATTAAATCAAATTTATATCAAAATATTGGTAAGCAACTAATAAAATCTACAGTAATAATAAAACTTTATTTTTAAATAAAACTTAAATTTAAAATTTTTTTATTACATATGGTGTAAGAAAACACGTAGTATGTCAATATAAAATATTTTTTTAAAAATATCTGAATCGCAAAACTAAATCCTTCTGACTATGTATGTGTATAATCGATGCTTCGACATGTTTTGGTAGCAGACGAGTTCTATATTTGTTTACAACATGAGCATCAATTCTAAAACTAGACTTTGATGCCACTTTAGCTATGGAAATTCTATATTTGTTTAAGATATTAACGCTAATTCTATATTCTTAAGACATGAACACCATTGATAAATAAATAAATAAAAATAGAAGTTTCATGTTTTTGGGTTGGTCCTAGCGATGTACGGTTACGTTTTTAGAAAGAAGGCATAATAAAGTATTTTATATATAAAATAAGTAGTTTTATACAAAATTTTGGGTATATCGATTTGGAAAAGGTTGTGGATTTTGAATAGCTATCGGTAGGGGGGGGCACAAATCGGATATCTGGGTTTTTGGAGTTATTTGTGATCTGATCGGTTTCGTCTGAATAATCAATTATCCTATTTGATTCGATCTGTAGCAGCCACCAGGATATTTGGTATCCCGGATATCCAGAAAATTTTAGATTTTTGACAAGGTATCTTATTTGATCCATAAAATTATATAAACATTAATAATATATAAAAATTCACAAAATATAAAATAATAATATTTTATTACAAAAGATAAAAGTCATTTAGTTTTTTAAATTCTAATAACTAATTTAATAAATATAGTAAATAAAAAATTGTAAAAGTTATATAATTATTTAAATATATGAATATATGCTTACAAAGAATCAGATTGGATATACGTTCCTAAAATTATTAGTATTTATTAGTTGCTTCGATTCTTACAGATGTTACATATTAGTATTTGTTTTGTTTCGCATAATTACGGATATCTGAATATTCAAACCGGATAACAAATCGAATTTGTCTCAACTGCCACGTCAGATTCAGTCCACACGTTTAATATGTGGTGTATTTGTGGGAAGTTCTTTGTAATAAAAAGAGTCATTCCCTTGATTTATGTTTCAGTGGAGTTATAAAGAAAATGTATATCAGTAAAAACCATTAAAAAAATAATATGTACTTCAGAAAGCCACGAGCTAAGAGCATCATTATCGGCGTCCCAAACCGCGTCCTTACCGAATTAAACCGAAAAAATAAATCAAAATGAAATTAAAAAGAAGAAAACGTATGTTAGTTAAGAAGTTTTTGTGTCCGTCCTTAACGGCACGTGTCATCGCGGGAGGGAGTGTGCGTCTAGGGTTGGAACAGGGGAGTCGAGTCATTCTCATCCTCTCCCTTCTCTCTCTCAACGGCGATCTCGGTCTCACCCTGTTCCCTCTCCCAAAATCTGTCTCAGCCGTTCCGTCTCTCGACCTCTTTCTCCGCCGTTCCCTCTCTCGGCCGATCTATCTCTCCGTCTCCGTCTCCCGACGTTTCCTCTCTCTCCCGATCCGTCTCTCGACCTCTTTCTCCACCGTTCCCTCTCTCGGCCGATCTATCTCTCCGGCTCCGTCTCCCGACATTTCCTCTCTCTCCCGATCCGTCTCTCGACCTCTTTCTCCGCCGTTCCCTCTCTCGGCCGATCTATCTCTCCGGCTCCGTCTCCCGACGTTTCCTCTCTCTCCCGATCTGTCTCTCGACCTCTATCTCTGCTGATCTATCTGTCTCCGCCGACCTATCTCTCCGGCTCTGTCTCCCGACGTTTCCTCTCTCCGCTGAGTCATCTCTCTGCCGTTTAATCTCTCCGCCGGTTGGAATCAAAATAAGGTAACGCTCAATCCTCTGTCCTCGTCGTTGTTACCGTTTGTGTGTGGTTGTTTGTTATTGTATGTGGTTGTTTGTGATTGTAAGTGGTTGGTTGTGATTGAATCATGGGTGATTGAGGAACTCGTAGTAGATGATTAGTTTGAAACTGATGGCAGTAGATGATGAATTGAACTACATTAACCATGATAAAATTCGTTTTTTTTTAATCTGATAGTACTAGATGGTGTTCGATTTGGAAATGTTGTGTCTGGTTTCTTCTCGTAGTAGATGAAACTATAAGCAGTAGATGATGAATTGAACTACATAAACCTTGATAAATATCGTTTTTTAAAACTGATAGTAGTAGCTGGTGTTCGATTTCGAAATGTTGTGCCTGCTTTCTTCTCGTAGTAGAAGTGTAGTTTGAAACTGAGATAGCAGTAAATGATGAATTGAACTACATAATCTTGATAAATTTTGATTTTTTAAAACTTATAGTACTAGATGATTAATTGAACTCTATAAACAGATAGTTCTAGCTGGTGTCCTATTTCGAAATGTTGTGTCTGCTTTCTTCTCGTAGTAGAAGAGTAGTTTGAAACTGAGATAGCACTAAATGATGAATTGTACTTCTCTTGTAGTTTGTTTGAAACGAAATTCAGTAATTCATTTTGTCAAGTTGTTAAGTTCCACTTGATAGCTTTTAAGTTGTGTAGTCTGTAACACTAGAACTTATTAATAACTTTTGATTAGACAACGGTAGTTGTTGGTTGAGCATTAACACTAGAACTTATTACACTTAACACTTGCACCTATTAAACCCCAACCATCGAACATCTTCTTTATTCAGCTCTCCGCTTAGCTAAAATCAGTAACCAAATATTTTGTTTTCCTCTATAAACCCTTCTCTGTAGTAATTGCCATGGATCCAAGGAATCCATATAGCCAGTCCGCTAGCTATCTAGGCCTTCTTCACAGTCAACAACCTAGTGTTGTCAATGAAAACTTTCCTTTTCAAAGTTTTCATTCTAGTACTGTTAACCTTGGAGCATCTGAACTCCCTCCTTTCAGTTCACAACCAACTGACCCTCCAAGTCAACCTGAAGCCATACCGGTCGAGCGAAGGGAGAGAAAGAAATGGACCCCGGCTGATGACGAGGTTTTAATCAGCGCGTGGCTCAACACATCTAAGGATGCGGTTGTTGCTAATGATCAAAATGCACGCACCTTTTGGAAAAGAGTTGGAGAATATTATGCATCTACTCGTCATGCTACAGAGGGTGAGAAGAGGGAGCATATCCATTGCAAGCAAAGGTGGCACAAAATAAACGAGGTCACCAACAAGTTCTGCGCCGCATACGCTTCTGCAGAAAGACAACAAGCCAGTGGCCAGAACGAAACTGATGTTCTGAAGGTTGCTCACCAGATCTTCTACGCTGATCATAACACCAAGTTTACTCTTGAACATGCATGGTGTGTGTTAAGGTTTGAGCAGAAATGGCTTAGCCTTAACACACCTCAACCCAGTGGCAGTTTAAAGAGAAAAACGGGTGAGCCAGGTTCCCAAGCGTCAGTTGGTGATCATGAGACCCGGCCTGAAGGTTCTAAGGCTGCAAAGGCAAAAAGGAGTAGCTGTAAGGGGAGGGATCTTGATGAGGTTAAGACCATTTGGGAATTCAAAAAGGAGGATTTGGAGATGAAGGAGAAACTGTCAAAGCTGGCAATACTTGACACTCTGCTTACTAGAGAGCAACCATTAAGTGATGCTGAAGAAGTAGTTAAGAATAAGCTGCTTGCCTTGTATTTCTGAGAATGATGAACAACAATTCTCTGTTTTAAATCTGTGTTTGATCTCTGTTGGTTGATGTCTACTATTTCTGTTTAAGTTTCTCCATGTAATGGACTGTCAGTGCTTAAGTTTCTTCATGTAATGGACTCCGTTTGCTATCAATAATATATATTATTTCTGTTTAAACTCTGTGTTGTTGTGTCTTGCATTCTTTCATTATGAACTCAATTAATTTTGGTAATAATAACATTGTCTATTTATGCAGGTTAAGTCTAACATGGGACATGACTACAGCTACAGCCAGCCCTCGGAGTCAGAGGATTTGTTTTGTAACTCAGTAAGTAGTGGTTTTAGCGAAACAAATGATCTAATTCGACGTGACCAAGCTAAGATTAGCCTACAGGCTCGTTCATCAGTTCAGTACCCTCCACAACCGGAGGTTGAGTTTGGCTTCCCACAGATATGCTACTGTGGTGCTCAGCCTCTGCTTGCAACATCTACCGGTCGGAATAATCCAGGTTACATGTCGATATGCATAATCATATACTCATTTACTCTTCTATAAGTGATCATTTACTTTTCCGTATTATCACCACAGGGAGAAGATACTACACTTGTGTGAATGCAGACGATGGAGAGTGTCATATATGGAAATGGTGGGATGTTGCGGTGATGGAGGAAATGAGAGCTAGAGATAGACACGTGATTCAGCTGGCTGATAAGGTAGATGATATATGGTGTTTTATACATCTTGTATATATGCTTTTAAATTGGTTTTCAAGTCTTTATCGAGTCTTCCTAGTCCTTTTCGAGTCATTACAGGTCTGGAGTTGCATTGGATGGGAGATGAACCAGCTGGAACAAAAGAGGCAGAAAACAGTGCAATTTGGTGATTTTCACGCAGAACAGTCTTGATGACTGTTCTGGATAGCGGAGCAACCCGAGTGACTGTTCCGAGGGAGTGTTCCAGCGGCAGAGATTTTTAAGGAAACATCAACCTATTTCGGGATTTGCCCTAATCTCTCTATTTTCTCTCCCAGCCGCCTGTGGTTTGGATATATCTTCTTTTTCTGTTTTTCCTTATCATACTACGCTAGTTTACAGAGAGGAACCAGACCCAAAAACTCCATTGTTGGATTTGCTTATTGTAAAGGGAGAAGGATCTCTACACTCTTGAGAAGAATCCTGAACCCTATCTCTTTTATTTTATTGATTCAGCATGTTTTCTTCATCTGTTATCTCTGTGTTTTCTTGCTCCATGGCTGAGTAGTCAGCTTGCTTAGTCTAGGGTGTTAGGGTGTTAGATCTGTGAGCTTGACATAAATAAGTTATAAATCGATTGTCTTCATTCACTGTTGTTCTTAAGGCTTGCATCAAGTTAACCACTTAGTGCCTGATTCTAGGTTTAATCTATTCATCAAAAGTGTTATAGGTTGCTAGACATAACTTGAATGAGCATTGCATCCCTAATCAGCGAAAGTAGATATTAGGGTGTTTTGTGAACATATCGGACTTGATCTCTATTGCTTGCTGTCGCATCTTGATCCAAACGAGAGTTTAGGTATCAAGATCGATCAGCATAGGGGGCAGTTCCACGACAGTGGGCTGTTCTACTTGAGTGATCCGAGTTCTAGACTGGTCTTTAATCGAACTTGAATAATTGTTTGGCTCACACTTGTTTAACACCCGATCAAACCACCCTAGGCTAGCATTTTAGTTATCTGAATACTTTAATTAATCTTGTTACTTGTTTCTCACGAAACCCTCAAATCTTAAAACCCCCATATTGTTTTAGCTAAGTATTGATCCCATAAAGATAAAGTGTAACCGTTGGTCTCTGTGGATTCGATCCTAAAGTGCTACATCGACATACCATTCGATTGTGGTAGTGTGCACATTAGGTTATTTGGTGTGCGTATACACGTAATATCAAATTGGCGCCGTTGCCGGGGACCATCTTTTTACCTTTATTTTTCGGTTATTTATTTAGTCTAAGACCTCTAACTTGCCTTATCCTTTTTGTTGCAGCTAATGTTCCAGGTGCATGACCAGTAGACATACTCGGAGAAACGCACAAGGAGAGTTAGTTACATTTACCAACCAGGAGCTAGCAAGGTTAGAAAGAACAAATCGTCAACAGCCAAGGCAAACTGACACCACTATGGGTGATCACGCCAATCAGGATGATCTCGCTGCGGCTATGGCACTCATGCAGCAGCAGATGCAACAAATGCAGCAGACCATCCAAGCTCAGCAGGATGCTGCTGAACAGGCTGCTCTCGCGCAGCAGGAACAACAGGCGCAGACTGTTCCAATCGGGCAGAGAAACCTTCCGCGTAACATCCCTACTACGCGCTCTGCCATTGTTCCTCCACTCTGCACCAGGCAGGACTTCGAGATCAAGCCTGCTTTGATTGGTCTAGTACAGAGAAAGGTGTTCTCTGGTCTCTCTACAGAAATTCCAATGGAGCATATTGAGAGCTTCGAAAAAGTCTGCAGTTTCACTCGCGTGAATGGTGTTCCACCAGACTACATCACGTGCATGTTATTCCCATTCTCTCTTGATGGAAAAGCTGCACGGTGGTTGAACTCTCTCCCTACCGGCTCTCTCACTTCATGGGAACAGGTCCGATCAGCGTTCCTCAGCCATTTCTACTCTAAGGCGAGAACAGCTGCATTGAGGAACAAGATCACCTCCTTCAAACAGCTCACTGATGAGCCTTTCTGCGACGCATGGGAGCGCTTCAATGACTATCGCAGAGAATGTCCTCACCATGGATTTGATGATGATTATCTCCTGGACATTTTCTATGATGGAGTGGACTGGAAATACCAAGGTGCTCTAAACTCTGCGAGCAATGGAGATTTCATGACTCAAACCACTGATGGAGCGTTTAAGCTGATTGAGAACATGGCTGCTAGCTCAGCTAATAAGAAAGAGGAGAGTGATTGCTCCATGAAAGGGAACAGTTCTGACGCCCAGAAAATAGATGAGCTGACTGCCAAGGTTGATCAGCTACTGAAAAACAACCAAGGACACGTTTTCAACATGGAACAACCTACGGCCGGGCATATTCAGAACCAGAACCAGCGACAACCGCAGAGCAATCCGCATGCTGTTCCAGCTAACGGGAACAGTCAACCAGATGAGCTGAAGGGTCTGGGTATGATGATGCAACAGCTGTTGCAGGGTCAGCAGGTTCAGGCCAAGGCGTTGAATCAGGTAACCAGGAAATAGACACCAGGATGGGCAACATGTTCACTGAGCTGAATAACAAGTATGACAATCTTGCGATCCATATAAGAAAGATCGATGTTCAGCTTGCTCAAACAGTTGAGAGTGTCAAGAGGCAACAAGAGACGCTTCCTGGAAGAACTGATAAAAATCCTAGGACTGAGCACTGTAATGCAATAGAGCAGCCGTTTGCTGAGACTGCTTCAGGCGCAGAAGAGAGAGCAGAGCAGTCTGCTAGCTCTGGAGTGACTGCTCCTAGCGAACCTGCTGAGACTCCACCATCTCGAGTCTATGTTCCCAAGGTTCCCTATCCAATTCCACCTAGACATCTGATGGATCCCATTAGTGAAGAGCAGCTGATAGGTTTTAACAAGATGGTGAGAAGGCTTCCTAAAGAACTTGCATTCGAAGATGCTCTGCAGATTCGTCCATTGCTCCAGTTCTTTAAACACTGTAGAGAGACTCAAGAGGAGATCAAGGTCCTCTATATCAAAGCACTGTCTACACCAGCATTGAAGGTATTGCCTAAGGTTGATGATCCTGGAAAGTTTGTTTTCCCATGCTCCATCGCAGGAACAACCTTCAAGGATGCTCTGTGTGACTCTGGTTCTTGTGTGAATCTCGTCTCAAAGGCTATTGTAGACGATTTGGGTATTGCTGATGTTGAGCGTTCTCAGCTGACCCTGACCTTTGCAAACTCTTCCAGAGCAGTCCCATATGGAACCATCCGCAGCCTTCATGTTCAAGTAGGGGAATGCATTGTTCCTGCTGAGTTTCAAGTTGTTGAGATGAACAAGGATCATGAGATGCCTTTAATATTTGGAAGGACATTCATGGCTACTGTTGGAGCAACCATCGATATGCCCAACAAGAGAGTCTGCTTCTCCAACATCAACAAGAAAGTTTTCTACAAGGCTGTACCCACCAGATCTTCCTCATCACACGCCTCTCGCATCTCAGTGTTTGATGTAGAAAAGCTGAAGGTTGTTCCAGAGAAGGAGCATGGTGATAAGGGTGAGAGCAGGCTGTTCTCTGATGAAGATCCTAGCACTGATCCTACTAAATTCAGAGGGAATTCAAGGGTGAAACAGAAAGTCCAGAAGAAAAGGATCAAGGGAGATCCTACAATGACTTTGATACCTCTCAAGTGTGATGAGAACTCCATTGAGTATGAGGTAAAGTGCAAGGGTACCTCTAAACCTTTCTCTAAAGTCAGAGCTATTCTCACACATGAGCTGAAGGAGAAAGGAAAAGCTGCTGTGAAAGGGTTGTTGAGCAGAGTTCTGGAGCTAAACATGTCTGATTGTGGAGCTTGTTTTGGAACAAGCCCTCCTGCTCAACCCGACTGATCCCAGTCACCAAGTCAAGCTAGAGACTTAAACCAAGCGCTTGGTGGGAGGCAACCCACTGGTAAGTGTCATTAACATTAGGATTTTCTTTTTACTTATTTTTGTTTTTAGTTTGTTGAGTCTCAGGTCATAAATCAGAAAATCCGAGACCTTTGACTGGAGCAAGCAGCTGGCTGCTCTCATTCCAGAGCATCCTTGCTGGAGCAACCGCGTCTTGCTCTGTCAGGCTGCTCCGCGCCAGGTAAGTATCTCGAAAAAAAAAAATGTTTATTCTTGATTTCACCTTCTCTCTGATTTATTTTCACACCAGGGACGTTGTGAAGTAAGTCTGGGGGAGGGTTTTCGTCGTTTACTAACTCGTTTCTTTCTTTTGTTTTTCTTTTGGGTCAATTCGAGTCAGTTTTTATTGAGTCAGTCAAAATTTTGTGGGAATTAGGACCTTATTCCGTGTTGATCACTAACCACCTCGTGCTTTAGTTATCTTATTCAGTGACCTTAGCAGTGGCGAAAGACACACATGTGGACCTGGAACACCCTGACATATCTCACTTGATTCTCCAGAAGTTCTCAGCCGATCAGGTTACACTGGGTAGACTTAACTCCACCTTACTTGAACCTAATCTTGACTGAAATTCTTCTTGTTATGGGCATTAGATCAGGGAAACGAGAACACACTCAGGACTTCTTATCCTTTTTATCCATCTTGCTGATCCTGAGTGGCTAGCTCATCTTTAGCTAGTTCCCACCCTGCACCTTAGCCTTTATTCCACCTTCATGCATTTGTTTTTCAGTGTCATATGTGCAGATATGTGCAAAAAGGTCGGAGAGGAAAGGATCAACGCAGCCTGCTACTCGTTACTGCTGCAGAAATTCAGTCAGAAAGGAGAACAAGCAGATTAAGGGAGCAACCGCTCCATAACCAATGAACTGCGCAAGAGCAGGGGTGGAGAACCAGAATGGTTGCAAATCAGAACCACCAGTGGCACTCAGAACGATCATGTATTACCTCCTTCTTCGTCACATCACCATATCAGTCTTCAAAAAAAAAAAAAAAAAAAAAAAAAAAAAAAAAGATTAATGTGATGGAGAAGGGGAAGAAAGAAAAGAAACATGGAGCCACTGGAAAGGTCGAGCAAGAAGTTGGTACCAAGTATTGAAGAGTGTGTAGAGGAAAGTAGAAAGCAGAACAATCAGTTGCCTGTTCCGTCATCAGAACAGTCGCACCAGATAGAGCAAAAACGAGTAGAGGCTGTGGACATCAATGGATCTATCCTCTCTTGCCATTTTGTGTGATATCCTGCATCCTCTTCAATGAAATGGTAGCCCCTAAACACTTTTAACTCCACCATTAAATAGCCTGTTCCACACCTAGACCGTCTACCCTGAATGATGCCTGTGATGAGAAGCTCACGCTACTCTTAAATGAATGTAGGGAGTTCTGTCTCGATAGTGTTGCTTTTTCAGGTTTGAGATGAAGAGTATGGAGCCGATTTTTGAACAGCAGTCAGTGGGGTTCCGGTAAGGGTGTGTTGTCCTAGTTTTACTGCTTGTATGGTTCAGAGATTCGTGGTTAAAGTATGGTTGCTGAGAATAGGAGAGTTCCCACACTTTCAAACCTTTCTCCCTGTTCTTGATACTTGACATTGTTTGAGGACAAACAAGGATCTAAGTCTGGGGGAATTGATATATGGTGTTTTATACATCTTGTATATATGCTTTTAAATTGGTTTTCAAGTCTTTATCGAGTCTTCCTAGTCCTTTTCGAGTCATTACAGGTCTGGAGTTGCATTGGATGGGAGATGAACCAGCTGGAACAAAAGAGGCAGAAAACAGTGCAATTTGGTGATTTTCACGCAGAACAGTCTTGATGACTGTTCTGGATAGCGGAGCAACCCGAGTGACTGTTCCGAGGGAGTGTTCCAGCGGCAGAGATTTTTAAGGAAACATCAACCTATTTCGGGATTTGCCCTAATCTCTCTATTTTCTCTCCCAGCCGCCTGTGGTTTGGATATATCTTCTTTTTCTGTTTTTCCTTATCATACTACGCTAGTTTACAGAGAGGAACCAGACCCAAAAACTCCATTGTTGGATTTGCTTATTGTAAAGGGAGAAGGATCTCTACACTCTTGAGAAGAATCCTGAACCCTATCTCTTTTATTTTATTGATTCAGCATGTTTTCTTCATCTGTTATCTCTGTGTTTTCTTGCTCCATGGCTGAGTAGTCAGCTTGCTTAGTCTAGGGTGTTAGGGTGTTAGATCTGTGAGCTTGACATAAATAAGTTATAAATCGATTGTCTTCATTCACTGTTGTTCTTAAGGCTTGCATCAAGTTAACCACTTAGTGCCTGATTCTAGGTTTAATCTATTCATCAAAAGTGTTATAGGTTGCTAGACATAACTTGAATGAGCATTGCATCCCTAATCAGCGAAAGTAGATATTAGGGTGTTTTGTGAACATATCGGACTTGATCTCTATTGCTTGCTGTCGCATCTTGATCCAAACGAGAGTTTAGGTATCAAGATCGATCAGCATAGGGGGCAGTTCCACGACAGTGGGCTGTTCTACTTGAGTGATCCGAGTTCTAGACTGGTCTTTAATCGAACTTGAATAATTGTTTGGCTCACACTTGTTTAACACCCGATCAAACCACCCTAGGCTAGCATTTTAGTTATCTGAATACTTTAATTAATCTTGTTACTTGTTTCTCACGAAACCCTCAAATCTTAAAACCCCCATATTGTTTTAGCTAAGTATTGATCCCATAAAGATAAAGTGTAACCGTTGGTCTCTGTGGATTCGATCCTAAAGTGCTACATCGACATACCATTCGATTGTGGTAGTGTGCACATTAGGTTATTTGGTGTGCGTATACACGTAATATCAGTAGACAATCTGACCCTCTCCATCGACTATGAGACTCAACAGAAGATGGTTAGGCTAGAGAAGCTTGTGACTGATATAACCACGAAGAAATCTTTTTTTACCGGGAGGTTTGAGTACTTTGTAGGTGCTACGGTTCTCGTTTTGGTTTTAATAGGAACCCTGCACGGATTAGTTATATGACTTGATGAGCACGAGTACCGTGCATGGATTTGTAATATCTTATTGTTGTTTAATTTGAAGATGGACTTGTTGATACTTGTTAGTGTCTGATGTTATTGTTTGAAACATGGTATTGTTTGACCTTTTGCAGAATCTCTTACACATTATTCTCGTGACCTTATGCAAAATCTCTTACACATTATTCTCGTGACCTTGCCACTCACGAGCACACAGGAGACAACTCTCGTGACCTTGATATTTTTCACCAAAATAAGCTGCCAAAATGTCAGAAAACATTACACTCTAAAGTCACATGCTTTGTTTCTTTCTTCACCAAAGTAATAAGTATCACGGGGGGTTGAGAATAGCAACTCCAAAGTCACATGCTTTGTTTTTTTCTTCACTGTCTCCCTATAAGTAACATCCTTCTTCTCCCACTTAAATTTGCACTTCTCCTCACGCTCATAACATTTTCTCTCATTTGCAACATTTAAATGGCTTCTTCTTCACATTATCATTACCACAACGGTGATGATGATGAATTTGATTCTATTTTTGAGGATATCTTTGAAAATCTCGATTTTATTCCTGAACCAAAAGAGCGAAAAAAACGTATTTTTATTGAGAGAAACCGGGAAGAAGGCCACAACAAGCTCTGGAATGATTATTTTAGCGACACTCCGACATACCCGCACAATTTATTCCGGCGACGGTTCCGAATGAACAAGCCCTTGTTCTTGCGTATTGTGCATCGTCTCTCTACAGAAGTAGAGTATTTTCAACCAACAGAAGATGCAGCCGGAAGGTCTGGTCTATCACCGCTCCAGAAATGTACCGCAGCAATTCGTCAATTGGCGTATGGGGGTGGGGCTGATGGCATTGACGAATATGTCCGACTTGGTGAAACAACTGCACGAAAATGTTTACACCAATTTACCGCCGGAATAATCCACTTGTTTGCGAATGAATACCTCAGACGTCCCACACAAGAGGATCTTCAAAGACTACTCTATGTGGGAGAACAACGTGGATTCCCCGGGATGGTGGGCAGCATCGACTGTATGCACTGGGAGTGGAAGAATTGCCCCACCGCTTGGAAAGGAATGTATTCACGAGGAACCGGAAAACCAACAATTGTGTTGGAGGCGGTTGCTTCGTATGATCTTTGGATATGGCATGCTTTTTTTGGAGCTCCAGGTACTATGAACGATCTTAATATTCTTGATCGATCACCTGTTTTTGATGACATTATTAACGGAATAGCTCCGGAAGTTAACTTCTATGTGAACGGAAGGGAGTACCAGTTGGCTTACTATCTGACGGATGGTATTTATCCAAATTGGGCGACTTTTATTCAATCTATCCGACTGCCACAAGGTCCAAAAAATTCGTTATTTGCTAAATACCAAGAAGCCGTCCGAAAAGATGTTGAGCGTGCGTTTGGGGTCCTCCAAGCAAGGTTTGCCGTTGTTAAAAATCCATCTAATTTATGGGATAAAAGTAAAATAGGAAATATTATGAGAGCATGTGTCATTCTCCATAATATGATCGTCGAAGATGAACGAGATTCACATACTCTAGAGGAATTTCAAGATGAGGATTCCACTTTTGCCGTTAAAAATACTACAAAACACGGCAATAGAATTGCTCATCGCAAAGAAGTTCGGGATCCACACATTCATCAACAATTAAAAGAAGATTTGATAGAAAATATATGGGATAAATTTGGAGATCTTCAATAAAATTGTTTGTTTGCGCAATCTACAAATTTAGTAAAAATGTGATAAAATTCGCCTTTTTAGTATGTTTTCAATTTCAATGTAATGTCTTTTATTTTAATGTAATATGTTTACTATTTTATGTAATAAAATTAAAATACTTAATTAATTTACTAACTTCAAAATACTAATAAAATAATCTAAAGACTCTGCAAAAGTCCTACCAATAATCTATATTTTTAAGTTTGTCCTTAACTAAAACTCTTAACATCAAAATACTAATTAAATAATCTAAGGACTCAAGGATTAGTCCTACCAATAATGATGCCCTAAGCCTGCTCGACAGTTACAAAAGTACCTTGGGGATCAGCACAAGGCCAGCTTGAGCAGAAGGGATTCCATATCTTCCTACCTATCATACCAAGTACTTATTTGATATCCGTATCCACTGAGGGTGGGCACAGCTGATCGGCTAAGAAAGATCGACTGAACTCCTATACCTTTTGGGTTTTGGCTAGCTTGGCTTAACACATACTCCCTCTGTTTCATAATACTTGATGTTTTGTAATAGTGCACAAAGATTAAAAAAATTACATTTCTCTAGAAAAATATTTTAAAAATACAATTTTAAATTCAGTTAACCAATTATAAAAAAGACTGTAAAATCTAATTGGTTGAACAGTTTCCAATAAAGTTAAAGTTAACCTTAAAATTTCAAAACTTCCTTAAAATCTCAAAACTTCATGTAAAATGAAACAAAACAAACCTTCTAAAACATCATCTATATTGAAACGGAGGGAGTAATATTTAACGCAAGTATGAAATTACTGTAAATTCGACAAATAAAAGATAAACTTGAGAGGAAATAAGATAGATACTGAGGTGATTCAGGTGAGTACGTGGGTTTCTTTAACTAAAACTTGTAAATGATAAAACAAACCTTTAGATCCCTTTAAGTAAGTTGTAAATAACACTGATTGGAATAGGAAACTTCAAATAAATTTATTTCTTAGTAGCTATATATCATATCGCGAAGAATAGGGGCCTACGGTATAATAATTTTAGTTGAATTTCTTTCAAATCACTTATTTGTTTTGTGTCTTTGCAACGGGAAGTTATAGCTTTTTCAAGGGGACATGGTGTGGAAAAGATTAAACAACATGTTAAACATTCTCTAATCTATTAAAAGGAAATCACTCCTAAAAAATCTACTTAAACAAAGTTGTTAGATCATTTCATTAGACTTAACTATTTATTTGGTTTTAACTTATATTTCTCTAATTATATAAATACTTTACATAATTTAAATGAATTCATTTATTATTTTCTCATAATCTATTATATAATTGCTCTAACAATAAATCTATATGAATATATAATAAATTATTCAAATGTGATCATTACCACGTATAATTCTATTAATAGTATAAATTTTTAATGGTTTAGTTATGTTTAATAGGTATATAATTTGTATTTTAAAATTTTAAGTACTCATTTGGTCTTTACTTTGGTTTCTATTTTTTCTATGCTCGATTATTTATGAAATTCAACTTAATTTTGAGTTTTTTTCCAGTTTGGTACGGTTCAGTGCACTCGGGTAAATGTACTCAAACGTATACATTATCTCTTATATAAGAAGAATTTATTTAATTTCAAAAATAAATCCGCGCTTTCTAAGCGCGGATCAAAATCTAGTATATATTCAAATGGATGCATAAAAACATATACTCCTACACTATAAAAAAATAACTCGTCAACACAAATGTTTAGCAAAAGTCACAAATAATTAAACATTACTGTTTAATTTCCACAAAAACAAAAGAGATTATGTCTTGGACTAAAATACAAGTACGAGGGCAGCCAATTCCTAGGGTTCCGGCAAGAAACCACCGTATGATAAACTCTTTTGTTTGTGGAGTTTCTATCAAAAGTCACCACCGTGTAAGCAATGTACTCCGTACGAATGGTTCATCGTTGGGTTCTGTCCCCATAAGAACAACCGAGAGCCAGTTCCTTCGTGGTGACGGTAACGGTAGATTCGGGAGGTTCGGTGGAAAGTTTGTACCGGAGACATTGATGTCTCCCCTGAAAGATCTTGAAGACGAATTTAATTTTGTTTTGGGCGATCACGAATTTCAGGTTGGTCTTTCTCATGCGGTTATTGATTAGGCTAATCTCAATATATATATATATATAACGTAACTCAGCAACTCTTTTTCATTAAAGATCAGTGTTTTGCAAGGCTAAATGGCTAATACATCACTTGGCACTACATACTGTAACCAATTAGGTCACTGGAAGCGATCGGAAGATTATACAAGTCATACTCCATGCTACTTTTTTTTTTCATACTCCATACAAGTCATACTCCATGCTACAAGTAATACATCATATGAATATTGAAAAAGAGATCTTTTTTTTTTTTTGGTGTAAGAAAAAAAAAAGAAAAAAAAAAAAGATCTTTTGTCAATTACCAAATTCATATATTTTTTAAAAAAATTGCACACTGCAAATCTAAACAAATAATTTTATTATTTATGCAACACACATTTTCTATAAAGAAATTAATGAATTAAATGACTGAGAAAAAGTTGACAATTTGATCTTTAAGTTATAAAGATAACTAGATTGTTATCCGAGACTCGACAGCTCGGATTCTTTTGTCAAACTTATAGTATTAATAATGAAAAATATATGAAACTCTTGCTTATATTATTGATCTATTTGTTTTATTTTTTGGTATACACATTTTATTTTCTTTGGAATAAAATTATTGGATTTTAATATAATATAAAATCTCAGTTTATTAATTTATATAATTTATTGTTTTACAATATAAAATTAAATAAAACTATTCCTGAAACAAAAAGATAATTTATCTATTTAATCCATCTCTCATTAGTTTTAGTTTCTTTTTTATTGGTTTTATAATTGAAATGAGTTAATCCATCTTTAACCTTCGTTAGTTAAATTTTCTTTTACTTTTAGTATTGTAACCGGAATGAGATAATATATATATTAACTCGTTTCGTGTTGGTCTAGATATTTAATATATTTAATTAAAATTTTCATCAGTTGTGATTTGACCAATCACCGTTAAATAAACTTAGTTTTTGTCAAGTTGAATGGATATTCTCTATTTTTACTATTTTTATTTTAAAAATTAATATCTATTTATTTAATAAATAAGACTTTAAATATTTTCCCTTATTTACTTTCTAAGAAATTAAGTTTATAAAAAAATCATAATTATGATTTTTTATTGCATACTTAATTAAACTTAGTTTTATAAACTGTAAAAGTTATTGATATATTTATTATTTATTTTACCAATATAATTATATTTGTAATATAAATGATATTATAATATATTTTTAATTATTTAAAAATATATAGTGAACTTTAATAGGATTTGGTTATAATAAATATAAATAAATAAATAAATAAATAAGAGAAGATATTATGAATTAGTTATTTTTTATAAATTTGAATTGTTAATTTAAAATTGAGGCGGCGATATTACAGTTAATATAATATTTTAAAAAACTAAATTTCTAAGCTAATAGTAAGTTCTGTATATTATTTATTTTTAATATAATAGATAGAATAATTTAAATACTTAAATATATAATTTTTGTCAACACCTGAAATCACAATCATAGAACAATATGTATTGTTTATAGATCCGAAATCAGCTGCCATTCCAAAAAGACAAGGGGACTGGAAACCTTACAGTTGGCACTACTATTAGTATTGTCATTATCCAGCATTAGAATAAGTACATGCCGACACAATACCTCCTTTTCACATAAGACATCATTAGAGTGCCAGCTCACATAATGTGACGGGACATTGTGTACAAGGCCCAATGGTGTTTCTCACCAAATTTCTCAAAAAAAGTCATTAAACAATACTTTAATTTCTCAAAATTTGAGAAACTCTTTCAATCTCAACATACATGTGCCAACATTTTTCGTATGTTTAACAAGTATCATGTTGACTCAAAAATTAGAGACATTATGTAACATGTATGTACCAAAATATTCTCAAGATTATATCATTTCTTGTTGCCATGTTCGTGCCAAAGTAGAACGGCTTCAATGTCTTTATTACACGGTTTTTAATTTTTTTGCCGTGTAATCAAAGTTAGAGGTGGTTCAGTTTGTTTTTAACAACTTTGTAACCCTCAACGTTATTTACATTTTAACAACAACAACAACAAAACTTATTTGCGCATGTAAAACAAAATAACCTATTTACCAAAAAGACAAATAACCTGATGACGACATTTCTATTTAGCATTACTAAACTTATGCGTGCTTTTAATTGTGACTAGGAGGAGCTTACCACAGCATTAAGAGACTACGCAGGAAGAGAAACGCCTCTCTACTTCGCCGGACGTTTAACTGAACACTACACTACAAAATAAGTGTTGAATTGTATCACTTAATTTGTATCACAAAACTAAGTGATCTTATTTTACATTACTTATTTATAAATGAGGTAAAAAATACATAATTTAGCATCAGTTACAATAAATGATGTTGGTATTAATAAATTTGGCATCAATTGAATTAAGTGATATAATTTCTATAAATTAGAATCAGTTAAACAAAAGTGATATAATTATATAAATTTAAATCGATTAACTAATTGATGTATTTCTTTTTTAGTTAACATCAATTACAAAAATAATACAAAATTTACATCAGTAACAAGTGATTCTAACAAAAACTATATTAATGATTCTCTTCCTAAAATTATATTTTCACATTCAAACGTAACTGTGGTACCTTAAAGATTCATAATTATGTTTTTAATAATTAAATAATATATAGAACTAGGAGGCCATGTTGCTTTGACCGTTGAATATATCAATGATAAATTTCCTTGTCCAAACACTAAGTTAGTGGTGCCCACCTCATTGTTAATGTCAAATATCGTTAATTTCACTATCCAAATAAAAATGTATATAAAAGTTGTAGTTCTCATTTCTGAAAAGTTAGTTTAGATTGGCATCAGATATATATGTCGAAAAAGAAGGAATCTGTTTTGTATATTGTTTGATGTTGACTTTCACTTTTAGAAACACAATTAGTTATTTGATCATAATTCAAAATTTGTATTCCATAAGAACTGAGATATTGAACGTGACCTAGAAAGAAGAGAAGGTGGAAATTGATAGACTTTAATCACGTACCTGTAGCTTGTTTATGCAAAAAGGAATCTTACGCTTTTCCAGAGATATCCTAGAGGAAGAGACTACGAAGGGTTCAGTAAGTTTCATAAGGGTTAATGTTTAATGTTTTGTCATCTACGAGATTTTCAAGAGTATTGATGTTGTGAGTTGCTTTCATTTATTTGTCAGATTTCTAGGCCATTATCATAACTGGATTTGAGAAAAGAAATTGCTACGTCAAAGGAAACACAGTAAGGGTCAAGGTTCGAAACATTTCTTCACTACAAAAAAAAGCTTTCACAACCAAGACTTTCACTTCTTTTTATTGGAGGTTAGTGAGGACAATTGTTGTTTCATTTCATCATTATCACTGAAACAATAAAGAGAGACACAAAATTAAAAAGAAAAACTAATAAAACTTATCCAAATTTATAATAAAGCGACACATTTTCAGTATACAAAAAAAAAGTCAAAACGCTAAAAAGATTTCCAGCAAACGTATTATTCAAATTTATAAGGTTTTTAAAACTAAATCAATTATTATAACTGTTTTCATTGTTCTATTTATAAACCGATTGATTTGAAACATTTAGGAATTTAAAGTCAAATTTGTAAATTCTAAAACTTATAAATGTGCTAAATAAAATTTTCAGGTTTTAATGGACAAGTCGTGGATAAATAAACCACGATTATCCCAAGACTACAGATTAGGGGTGAAACGTTTTCTGGATTTTGCATTTACTAGATCAAATGCAAACATGATGAAATGTCCATGTAACCGTTGTCTTCTAACCAAATCTTTGTCAAAAGATGATATCGAAGGTGACTTGATGTGCTATGGGTTTTTAAGCTCTTACACAAGTTGGATACTACATGGAGAGGAAGTGTGTGTCACAGGAAATACAAGACTACCGTCTGATGTTAATGAGTCTGAATTGGATTCAACTTTGAATCTTTTAGATGACATTTTTCCTGATATTAGTGTGAATATGCCTGGTGAATATGAAAATGAAACGACCAGTCAACCTATGGGCGCAGACAGACCATCAACTTCCAGTGGAACCTTTGGAAAAGGAGAAAGTTTTGATGAGTTGTTTGCTGATTATAATCAAGAGCTGTATCCAGACTGCACTAAGTTCACGAAGTTGTCCTTTATACTGAAACTATACCATATCAAATGTATGTGCAAGATTAGTGACAAGGGAATGTCCATGGTGCTTGATTTGATGAAAGAAGCATTTACACATGCTAAATTGCCAGATTCGTTTAATGATATGAAAAAGGTTATTCGCAAACTGGGAATGACTTATGAGTCAATCCATGCATGTCCAAATGATTGCATGTTGTATTGGGAGGCAGATGCAGAAAGAGAGATTTGCAAGGTTTGTGAAGCTTCTCGTTGGAAAGAAAATACAAAGAGCGCAAATTCTGGATCAGAGAAAAAAAAAAGTAAAGCTCCTGCAAAAGTTTTGCGTTATTTTCCTCTAAAGCCACGGTTGCAACGTTTATTCATGTCATCCAAAACTGCTACTCACATGAGATGGCATGCAACTGCTAATAACAGTTGAAACAAAAATTGTCTCAAACATTTATATCTCTTCTGTGAGGTTTAGTTAATTTTTTGTTTTGTCTTCTTCTTCTTCTTCTCAATTTATCGATAGTTGTAAGAATGAATATAACAAGTTTTATTTATTTTTTATCTTGTTTAGGATTATGGATTTCATGGATTCAGAGACACAACCTCCAGATGATTCACCGCATTTAGAAACAAGTTTCAATGCGCCTCCTCCACTTGCTCCAGAATGTAAAAGCTTCAAATGGAAAATACAAGTGATAGGTAATAAATATAATCTAAACGGATCACTACTTTTAATATTAAGCCATATTTTTCTCTGCATGACTCTATCTTATTGTCTCCTCACTAGACTTAGTTTTATATTATGTACTAATTTATTTTTATCGTCTATGTGATGTGTTTATCAATAAGATTCTGAGGGCAGTGTAGAAGGCAAAATGGTGACATCTAAAGATGTATGGAAACTTCAGAGCGGTAAAGTGATCGTGCATTTTGATGAAAATAGCGGTCAACCAATTGGGGATTCTGGTGGTTTACTCGGATCATGGTTAGGTCAATTAAGCAATGATGTGAATTTGCTACCTATCAATTACAGTGATTGGAGGATGGTCAATATTCACACTAAAAGAAAAGCGTGGGATGTTATTCAGGTAGCTTCTGCCATCATTTCATCTCTATATATTTTCTTGATCAAGTAATGTTTTGTGATATATGTATTATTTTAATGAGTTGTTGGGTATTGTTTTTTCAGTCCAAATTTTGGTTTGATGATCCAACGATGAGAAAAGGATATGTGATGAGTGCATTGGGAAGCAGATGCAAAGATGTCAAACTACGTCTTTGGAAAGAACACAAACGAAATGATCAACTTCAAACATTGCAGAATCGACCCAATAATGTTCCTGAAGAACAATGGGAGCATTTTGTGCACATGAGATTTACTGAAAAATGGAAGGTAAAATTTATTTATTGTACATTTATATGTTGTATATTTCTTATCAAGCACATTTAATATTTTTACATTTGAGATTTCAGAAAATGCAAGAGAGGAATACAAAGAACCAAAAAAAACATACTATGCCTCATGTATGTGGAAGAAAGAGTTTCTCGAGAAAAAGAAATGATATAGTAAGTAACATTCATAGTTATGATATAAAACTAGTTTATTATACTAATTTTGTTTATGAAGACAATCAGAACCGGAAAAACTCCATGTCGAGCAGAGTTTTTTATTGAGACGCGCACGAAACCTGATGGAAGCTTTGTATGTGAAGAGGCAAAAACACGAGCGGTTAGTTTTATATAAAATCATCATTCATTGTTTTTTTGCCAATTAGTTTAACATTTACTTTTTGCATGTTTTTTAGGAAGCGCTTACAACTTTGTTGAATCAAAATTCTCATGGCACAAGCAATGTTGCAGCCACACTGGATGATGAATTTGCTCAAGTTTTTGGTCCGGAGCGTCCAGGACGAGTACGTTGTGTTGGTCGAGGACCTACACCATCAAAATTGGTGAGACGTTGTACTGCAACTAGACAAGAGGTGGACAATTCTGAAATGGTCGTTGGGTTGCAGACACAAGTGAAAGAACTATCAAATCAAGTTAAGGGAATGAGTACTTTCATCCAACAAATAATTGGTACTTCAACCGGTGAACAGGTAATAATATTTATAATAATAGTCTATAAGTTAAAATATCTCATTATATATTATATATAAAACTAATACATTAAAATAAATACTTAGGCAAGAGCATGGGCTGCAAGTTTTGCAGTAGCTTTTGCTAACATACCAAACCCACCTTTCGCAAACATACCGACTCCATCTAATCCTAATCAGGTAAATAGTATGTTTAAGTTTAAAAAAAAGATTGTATGATACATAACAATTTATATTATTTTATTTCAGGAAATGCAATGATGCAGGTGTCCATGGATATTCAAATGTTGGAAACTATGCTGGTGATCATCATAGATTGATTGTATTATGGATGAATTATGTAATTCAGATGCTTGTAGATTAATTAGTAATTCAGATTTGTGTTTTTCTTTAAAAAAATATTTTTTCGTTTTCTAAAATATAATATTTTTAATATTAATAATAAATACGGAAATAATAAATATTTTCATCACTTTTTATAAGTGATACATTTAATTAGAATCATTTGTGAAAACTGAAATAAATGTAACATCAATTATAAGTAAATGATACCAATACTTTAAATCGGTAACTATATAATGATACATTTTTGAATCACTTCTTAAAATTGATATTAATTATATGTCAGTTATTTATAAGTGATACAAATTATTAAATCAATTATTTTAATTGATAGAAATACTTACATCATTTAATATAGTTGATGTAAGAACTAATATCATTTATCAGAAATTGATACATAATAACATCATTTATGTAAATGATGTAAATAATTTATATTTTTGTATCAATTATTAAATGAATTGATGTAAATTATTTGCATCACCACTTTCAGAGTCACTTTTTTAAGTGATGTAAAACTCTTTTACATCATTTATAAGTAATACAAATATTCAAAATAAATGATGTAAGACTACCTTTTTTTTGTAGTGCTACAAGAGCATATCTCGAACCACCGGAGACGGACCTGAGATTTACCTGAAAAGGGAAGATCTTAGCCATTGCGGGTCCCATAAAATCAACAATGCTCTCGCTCAAGCGATGATTGCCCGGCGGCTTGGGTGCAGCCGTGTGGTGGCAGCAACAGGAGCCGGTCAGCATGGGGTCGCCACGGCGGCTGCTTGTGCGAAGTTCTCCTTAGAGTGTACTGTTTTCATGGGAACCGCTGATAAAGAGAAACAATTCTCTAATGTCCTTTCCATGAAAATGCTTGGTGCTCAGGTAAAACATGTAATTATTAAATAATTACACTCATAACCTAGCCAAAACCGGATCTGGTTTTGCAGTATGAACTCTGTTTATTTATTAATAAAATACTTTAGTTTGTTTAGCATATATGTGTATATATATATATATATATATATATATATATATTTTTTTTTTTTTTTTTTTGCTAGCTGATCCATGAAAAAGTGAGGCTCCATTCCCTTTTCTAAATATGAACGTTCATACTATTATAAAGGAGGATACAAAATCTATCAAGAAATTTAATGTCGGTAATTAACAATAAAATTGTTTATGTAAAAATCCCAGAAAAAAGCAAAACAAATAAAACTTTTTTTTCCTAAAACGATTGGTTTTATTCAAATTAGATGTTTTATCCGTGTGTCATATTACTAATATTTATTATTACATGGATTATTAATTAATTCAGAGAACAGTTTAAGAAGCCATTGGTTATGCTCAGAAAAATAAATTAAATACCAAATAATTCATATTTGACATATTTTTCGTCAAAATGTATATGATTCATAGGGTTAAAATATTTGGAATTAATTGTTCGAATTTTTTATACTTGATTAGTATTTATGCATGCATCTTACTATTTTAAATGTTTTAATTTTATGATTGAAAATATTATTTCTGGATAAAAAAAAGTTACATATATATATATATATAGAAATTACATTTTTTCTTTTAAATTTTTTATATTTGGGCCAAATTTTATTACATTAATTTATAATAAATTTATTTAATAAATAAATTTAACTACTTAATAAGAATTTCAACAATTTTAGCTCTTATAACTTATAACGTGAGAACTCAAATCAAAAGAATCACTTGGAAAATAATAATATAGATCATTACTTATTTTTTAACTTTTATGGTTGAAAATATTATTTTCGAATAACAACATAATATAAATATATAAATTATCTTTTTATTTATTTTTAAACATGTTTTATTTTTGGCCCAGTTTTATTATATTAATTTATAATATATTAATGTCATAATCAAACTATTCAAACTCAACATTTATATGTATATTTAATGTGTAAAACAATTATCCAAATATTCATAAAACAAAATAGTAATGTCATGATCAACCTATATTAAACATTAAATTGACATACGCTATTTAACAATTGTTACTTATCAGTTTTCAAAACTGATCACATAATTTATTTGAAGTTTAATATGTTTTATACTGAATTAAATATTGTTATTTATAAATTTAAAATAAATCTAACTATTCATTAATGAGCGGTAAACAATGACTTTAATCGTTCTACCTTTTAACATGTGAGTTCGAATGCGAAAAAAATCACTTAGGAAATAACAGTATATATAAATCTCTCTACAAAAATAGCATCTATGGAACACATAACTGGTTTTTTGGTCAAACTGAACATAAAATTTGTTTGTATATGGATTCTACTAGGTGAAATCAGTGGAAGGAACGTTTAAAGATGCGAGTTCAGAGGCAATTCGAAATTGGGTTGGAAACCTAAAAACCACATACTATTTATCGGGGACAGTGGTAGGACCACACCCGAGTCCATTAATGGTACGCGAGTTTCAATCCGTGATTGGGAAAGAGACAAGAAGACAAGCAAACCAACTATGGGTTGGTAAGCCTGATGTGTTAGTGGCTTGTGTGGGGAGTGGCTCAAACGCATTAGGATTGTTCCATGAGTTTGTTGGGGATGAGGATGTGCGACTGGTTGGAGTCGAGGCTGCAGGATTCGGTTTGGATTCAGGGAAACATTCAGCTACTTTGGCTGTTGGAGATGTTGGTGTGTACCATGGCTCCATGAGCTACTTGTTGCAAGATGATGAAGGACAGATACTTAAACCACACTCCGTAGGAGTAGGGTAAGTGGTTAAATTATGTTATATATCTAATCTATTAAAACAGGAGTACAAAATTAAACTAACCCTGAGTTTTCAATGTTAATTACTTTTGAATGCCACTGAAACTATTATTACTCTTTCCTTAAAATTAGCTTGTCTTTTCCGATCATTTAATGCATATTTCCTCATTTTAATTTATGCATTAAAAACGGAAACAACTTCAAACGTTAAACATATGTGAATTAACTTAATTACATGAAAACTCTCAGGCAAATATAAATATATCTTACCACTGTAACGAAAAAAAATTTCTTCTTCTCCTACAATGAGATGAATCGAATTACTTCAAAAGTAAATCAATGGATTATAACTTTAGTTTAATCTGCAGTTTTCTTCTTGACGTAGAACTTGATATTCCTGTTTAGATAGCGATGGATTCTAACTTTAGTTTTTTTTTTGAAAAAACTAAAATCATTAATCCAATTATTCTTTCATACATGAATCTAATTAATAATACATATAAAAAGAAGTCACGTTAGTCAAAGCAGCATACATATTATTAATAAAATAGATAAAAGTAAGTTATTTAATAGAGATTTTACATGACTTATAAAATATAAATCAGCTATACCAATCGATGATCTAATCTTTCTGAACTAATCAAATCAATCAATTCAAAATCTAAACAGAATATCTTTGCATTTGTTGAAAAAAAAAATCTTTACCGATAATAATTAAGTTCTAACCTATAATCACTCTCAAATATTTAATTTACCTATAAAATATAGAAATTGTATCCTATAATTTCGTTAACTTCTACATTTTGGTGAATAATAAATTATCATTAAAAAATTTCCCTATCAATTTTTTTTTGCTAACTTGCGGAAGAGTTCAACATTAATTAAATTATTTGTAAATATTTCAACTGCAAACAATTGACTATATTTGCGTATAGTAGGAGATATTTTGGTAACAATTTAATTGTTGCAAATCAAGGGATTTTATCGTGTAAAGTGTTTAGGTATATTTTCTTCGTTAGGGTTTTACAATCACGTTATATATACATATATATACTGTACCTTGCATATATATATTCAACATCACCTCAATAGCTCCTAAACAATTTTTTTAGTTCGTTTCTTAGAGGTTATAATGTCAACAAACAAGAGTTTTACATTGTTAAACTACTTGAAGCCAAGGTTGAGTAAATGGTGTGTGCAGGTGAAGCTGATTTAATCAAGAAAACAAACCCCTCCCTATGCTGATGAAACAGTCGAAATGGTTTTGGCTGATAAGACTGTAAGTTTTACCTACATTGTTTAAATGTTGGTTATACTTAAAGTTTCTAATCGATTTTTGTTTGTTTACAAGGTCATAAAATCCATGCATCATGCAACAGATCACACATGTTTCGGATCCAGCGAGACCTTATGATAAGAAAGTGGCGTGTGATTGAAAACTTTAAGGTATCCGGTGTGGGTAAAGGAAAATACTCACCATGCTAACTATTAAATAGAATGTTTTATACCTTTCAAAATTTAAGGATATTTTATTTATAGTTTGTATCATGCTAACTATTAGTTATTTATTTGATCATAATTCCAAATTCAACTTTATGTTTCCTATGTATACTATACGTACCTTAAATTATATGTACACCGTCTGTTTTTTTATTTTATAATAGCAACAATTAATACAAACAATCAATAAAATATACGAAAAAATTAATACCCGCCCGACCGGGCGGGTCAAGATCTAGTGTTTTCTTAAACAATGATCAAAGTATTATGCAAGAGTTAATAAGAAGGCTGTTAGATCATTTATTATAATTAACTTTATTCATTTTTAAAAGATATATATTTTAGAGTTTTCACATATATTAAGAAAACGTAATAAATTTTGAAATAAAAATTAATCTTGTAAGAAAGATGAACTACATAAATTACAATAAATGGATTTTTTAAATTTTATAAATAAATTAGTACTCCCTCTGTTCCTGAAAAAAAAAATTTATAGAGTATTCACGCATATTAAGAATATAATAAATGTTTACAATTAAATTTATTGTTTATTTCACTATAAATTTTCCAATAACCATCAACTAATAGTATTTAATCAATTCAAATATTTTTAATTAATTTTTCTTAAAAACATATAATTTATCAATATTAACTATTAAAAATATTTTAAATTTTTTAAAAAACTATTATTTTGGAACAAAAAATAATTCTAAAAAATCTTAATTTTAGGAACAGAGGGAGTATATAGCAAGAGCACGACATAGATAGTAAATATAATTGCTTAGCACGAGTTAAGTCTGTAGTATCAGTGTATCACATCTTTGTCGTATTTGTCGTTTATAATTGCTTAGCACAATATTTCAATATTATGTGAAATATTGTACTGGTATTTGTCGTTTTGCACGTTTAACGTTACCTGCGCGGCTGCGCCTCTGTTTATCACAAAAAAAGGTTTACATGTTTATCACATGCAACTCATCTCTCGTTATCGGTTATGAACCGGTCTGGGCGTCTGGTTAAACCTAATTTTTATCTTAGGTTGGATAGCCATTTTTGGTTATAATTTTTGCATAACCAAATTAATTATGTGAAATACTAAGCCTCATGTATGCTTTGATTGGTTGCAGGTTAGAGTATCCCGGAGTTGGACCAGAAATTAGCTTTCTCAAAGAAGCCGGAAGAGCAGAGTTCTACACAGCAACAGACCAAGAAGCCATTCAAGGTATCTTTTATATTACTTACTACTGATGCTCTCTTTCTAATTCTTACACGAATTTTAAAGAAATATCTATCTTCACGATTGTATAGCGTGCAGGCTATTGAGTAGATTGGAAGGAATAATCCCAGCATTAGAACCGTCTCACGCGCTGGCGTTCCTCGACAAACTTGTTCCTACTCTACGCGATGGTGCCAAAGTGGTAGTGAATTGCAGTGGCCGTGGTGACAAAGATCTAGACACTCTCATCCAACGAGGCTTGCCCTCTTCTCTTTGTTGACTCACCAAGATGCAATCATAACCAGCATTATGAATGATATATACATATTTTTTTCTCTATATTTTATTATCAAAGCACTATGAATGAAATAATAAGACATCAATCATTAGCTATTTTCGAACTACCGGTGACTAGGGGTGCTCAAAAATCGGATATCTGGATTTTGGAAGGTATTCATGATTCAAACTATTTCGTTCGAATAATCAATTATACGAATGATCTAAGCCACCGGAATATTTGACGTCCCGGATATCTGGAAAATTTTAGAGTTTGACGCGGATATCCGATTCGATATGTTAAAAGATTCAAAATTAATAAAAAAAATTTCAAATAATAGAAAATAATAATATTTTACTACAAAATAAAAATTTATTTACTTTTGAAAGTTTAATAACTAATATAATAAATTTAGCAACTAAAATACTGTAAAACTTATATAAAATATAATATATATATATATATATATATATATATATATATATATATATGCATATAACGAATCAGATATCCTTTTGAAAAAATATATTAGTATTTTTTTTATTTTTCATTTCTTGTGGATATTAAATTTTAGTATTTGCTTTTCTTCGTAGAGTTACATATATCTGAATTTCTCAGTTCGAATCGAAATGGATAATGAAATGAATCAAAATTTACGGATATTTTAACGTAAATTTTCGAAAGACTTTCTTGATACTTATCAGTTTTTATATATTCATATTTGAAAATACCAATAATAGGAAGAAAAAATATATATATATATATATATAAGATTTAAAAAGTTGAGAGAGCTCATGTTTGTAGTGTGGGTGGACATTCAGATTACATTGAAGTCTGAAATCATCATCCTATTTCACATTATGAACAATTCGCAAATTCTGTATTCTTAAGATAAATTCTAGAATTCTTATTCAGTTTTTTTTTCTAAAAAAAATTATTATTTCTACTTTTCCTGATATATCACAAAATTTCGTAGGAATGCTATGTAGATAGCTTGCAGAATATATATTCATATTTGAAAATACCGATAATAGTTTGAAATCATCATCCTATTTCACATTAACGATGTTTGCTCAAAAAAAAAAAGGAACAATTATTGCGGAAAATCTAGAGAAGTTAAATGGACTCGATTAAGAGACGACATTATTTAGTTAACTACAAGAAGACAAAGAAGAGTTTGCAAACATCATTAATATAAAAATCAGGCATGAGCTAATGTATGCATCTCCAAGTTTTAATGATTGAAACTGACATTTTTTATCGTCATCATTAGAAAGCGTATAATGCGACAAACGTTTTTTGATGTACATTGCGAAAATGCACAAGCTATAACGAGCATGTAGGTGGTTCACTAACGCTGCAGGCCAGCTTTGATGTAAGCTGCGTAAAGATCCCTGCGTTTTTATCAAAATAATACATTGTTAGTTGCGACTAAGGTAACATAGTAAAATACTTTGGAGCAAACAAACTTACATGGAGTCTTTAATCGCGTCTATGGCAGCTTGAGCGGGGAGGAAACCTTCAACGTCCACTTTCTTGTTCTCGTTCTTCTTGTCTAATTTTTTTTTCTGTTAAGTGAAAACTTAGAACAAAGCATAAGCCAGAAACAGAATATGATGTTATATTGTGGATACAATCCTCGAAGAAGCGGCGAATTTCAGCTAGACGGTGGGGAGGAAGCTCTTTGATGTCTCTGTAATGACGGAACTCGGGATCATCAGCACACACTGCGATGATCTTGTCGTCTTTTTCACCCTGCAAGGTTGATTCCATGGTTTCTTACTAATGTAATACATCCAGAGAAGGAGAAGATAGAGATTTGGGTTTAAGTGATTGTTACCTGATCAATCATGGGCATTAGTCCAATAGCACGGGCACGGAGGAACGATCCAGTTAGCACAGGCTCCTACACAATAATTATCAGTTGCCTTAAGTTTGTTTCTTTATGTCAAGTTTGCATGAACAATTGAAGCTAATGAAAGGTGAGAGAGAGCACCTGCATGAGTACCAGGACATCTATAGGATCACTGTCTTCACAAATGGTTCGAGGAATGAAGCCGTAGTTGTGTGGGTACACAATTGATGAGTACAGGACACGATCAACCTTATGAGAAAAAAAAAACTTTTCAGTGATTTAATACATATAAGAAGGAAGACTTCTCTGCATATATGCAATGATACATACAACCACAGAAACAAACAACAGGTTCCAAAACTCAAATCAAGTAAAAGACGCAGTACCTTAATAAGGCCACTATTCTTGTCTAGCTCGTATTTCACCTTGCCACCTTTGCTAATTTCAACAACCTATAAACAAATTTAAATTTCGTTTTAACTCTGAAAAGATCTAATCTTGCCACAGTGCAAAAGGAGAAAAAAACATACACAGTTGAAAACAGCAGGAGCTTCCGGACCTACAAGATTCAAGCAAAGACAGAGAATAAGAAACGACACTTAAATCAATAATAAGATTTAAGGTACCAATCTCCAAGTCGTGCCAAGGATGAGCAGCAGCTGATCTGTGCGTGAAGGCAGCAAAATTCCTTTCGTTAAGGGTAACATTAGGATTCCTCAGAGGAGAAGAAGCAGAGCTCTTGGGGGTTCCTTCATCCTTGATATCAGCCATATCACTAAAAAACTCAAAAGCAAAAACCATAAGCGCTAGAAGAAGAGTAATTCAAGCATATAACAAACTCAATGAAACTTATTCTCAATCTGTGCAATAACCATAGGATACAACGGAAACATATTCTACGTTCCAGTAGAATCCAAACCTTCTAACTCAAAAAGAGCCTTTCACGAATACTAAACTCAAAACAAACCATAGTCATGTTCGTTTGGTTGCGCAGTTTTCGGCGTCGGCGTTAGCATCGGCGTCAGCGTCAATAAAAATAGTTGTTGTTCGTTTCATAGACGCCGACGCAGTTTTAATCGCAAACGCAGATTTTTTCGGCAATCGACGCAGCATTTAGACGCAGATGCAGTACCGGCAATGAAATGAATAAGAGTTTATTAAAAAAGTTGACGCCAAAGCAGCCGCAGGTAGCTGCGTCAACCAAACGAACAGCACTCATGTATCATCTAGGGAACAATCTTACGACGGTGAAAGCATCGACGCAGATCAGTTCTCGATTTCATCTAGTTAGAGATCTAAATCACCTCCGACTCTAACCTCTACTATCGATCGATCGGAAAAGTGAAACAGAACGGGGAATCTGATTACAATCCTAACGAAAACAAGAGCATATATACGCGGACGAACAATCTAAGTTATTGGCGATCAAAATCAGTGAAACTACTCCGATGATCAAGAAAACGACTAATCGACGGAGAAGAGATGATCTTACAATGCGATTTGAAGCTTCGAATCGCGCAGCTGTAGAAGAGATTCCGTAACGTAATTTTTTATTCTTTCTTGGCTTGAAGAGCAGTTACAGTAGCAGTATTGGTGTGTGTGTGTGAGAGAGTGTGGCGCTTCTTTATGGACGTTGGAGGAAGGAGACGGTGACGTCACCTTTTCCTTGGTTGTTGTTCATCTTCAATCCTATGATGGATCTTGTACGTTGAGTTTGGAAGGGGGAGGATCCGACGAACGTGATTTATTCTAGCTTCTTAAAAATCGAGGGAAAGAAAAAGGACTACAGTCACTACACCAAATTGGCAAATCAGTGTAGGACGCGTGTTCTGAGAATTAGGCGCTCCCTTTTTTTATTAATTGTTCCATTTTGCTACAATTCCAAATGTACTAACAGTGTATTGCAAAAGATGATTATTCATGATGAAAACACTTGTCTCACTTCCATCAAACGTATGTAATTAGTATCACTATACATGTGTCTACATCACATATTTCCTTTTATAAAATATCTGAACAAGACCGACTTACTCATGCTATAAATAGGAGTGTGATGTGCAATTGTATTATGGATATATGAAATGAAAAAGTCAATCATATAACTCTCTCTCTCACTCACATCTCACTTACTATTATTCAACACGTTATCAGCACGAGGCTCTGACCAACTGAAGTTTATCAATCCAAAAGTTCTTAAACCAGCCGAGGTAATGTTTAAATTTATGTATTTTAATATACTTAATTTATTTAAATTTTATTATTGTTTCGGAGTGAGAGGCTGGACCTTCTCCGTTCGGGATGATAGGCGCTGCCTTCCCCGACTGATCGTTATGGTAGGTTATGCCTTCACGATCAGAGAAACACGTGGTAGGCTTTGCCTCCGTGAATAAAAAGAAAGGTCAAAAATGGTAGACTATGTCTCCTCGGACCTTGAAAAAGTAAAAGTCAAAATGGTAGACCATGTCTCCTCGGACTTTAAAAAAAAAAAAAAAAAAATGATCAATATGGTAGTCTATGACTCCTCGGATCATGTGGTAGGCTGAGCCTCCCGATTTTATTTATGCTATTTAAATTCTTGCAATTTAAATTTTTGCAATTTAAATTTCTGCAATTTAAGTTTATGCTTTTATTTTATGCCTTTAATTTTTGCATTTAAATTATGCATTTAAATTCCCGTCTTTACTATATTTATATATTATTCTATGAATACAGTTATCATGTCGAATTTGACAAAGCTCGAAATTAATGCCCTGGATATTACGGGAAATAATTATATGACCTGGGCAGTGGGTGCAAAAATGCACCTGAGAGGAAACGGGCTTTTGGAAACCATCGATAGTTCAAAAACGGTGTCGGATGAGAAAAAGGCTAAAGCCATGATATTTTTACGACACCACATCCATGATGGTTTAAAGGATGAATATATTACGAAAGAGGATCCTTGTGACCTCTGGAAATCTTTAAAAGAGAGGTTTGATCACCAGAAATATGTGATCTTACCGAAAGCTAAACACGAGTGGATCCATCTCCGGTTCCAGGATTACAAAAGTGTTAGTGAGTTTAATTCCGCGATGTTCGGAATTACTTCGAGGATGATGTTATGTGGAGAGAAAATAAGTGATTATGATATGATCGAGAAAACTCTCTCCACGTTCCATCCTGAAAATGTAATCCTGCAGCAACAGTACCGGGTGAGTGGATATACCCGTTACTCGGAGTTGATGCAAGTCCTCCTTGTAGCGGAGCAGAATAATCAACTCGTGACTTTAAACCATCAAGCTCGTCCCACTGGATCTGCTCCATTCCCAGAAGCGAATGTTGCATCATCCAGTTATGATAATAGGAGAGGACGAGGTCGTGGACGTGGTGGAAACCGTTATCATGGTCGTGGAAGAGGACGAGGAAGAAGATTCCGTCCCTATGATGAAAGAAATAATAAAGACTTCCACGAAAATGAAAGGAATGAAAAGGGCCAGGATGATAAAAGGCAAACGGGAACGGTTTGCTACAGATGCGGCATGAAAGGTCATTGGGTACGTACCTGTCGTACACCAAAACATTTAGCCGATCTGTATAGAGAATCCCAAAAGGGAAAAGAGAAAGGAAGAGGTGAAACTAACTTCATCTCTGATGAACCTGGGCCATCCTTTCATGGTTTAAACGATGATACTCATCTTGACGTATCAGACTTTCTGGTTGAACCAGAGAGTATCGATGAGTAATATAAATAGATGTGATATAAGTAGACTGTATTATAGTATCTATATATTTTGTTGTAAGATATATGTTATGTTTGTTATGTTTAATGTTTAATAATATATGTTTTATGAATATTTTAAATTCAGAAAGAATGCCAAACTTTGAGACTATGGATGGAGATTTGTGTTTGGCAGATAGTGCGTCAACGCACACGATAATTAAAGATAAGAAATATTTCTCCAGTCTCAAAATAAGAGATTACGCTGGAAGCGTAAGTACAATATCTGGTAATGCAAAGATTATTATGGGCTCTGGAAGAGCGAAATTTTCAATGCCAGGGGGAACGATATTTGAAATAAGTTATGCATTGTATTCCCCCAAGTCTCATAGAAACTTGTTGAGTTTTAAGGATATCCGAAGAAATGGATATCATATTGAGACTATGAATAAAGATGGCATTGAATTTCTTTGCATTAAGTCTGAGAGGAAACATATATTGGAAGAGTTAAGAATGTTATCCTCTGGACTATATTGTACGAAAATAACCATGACTGAGTCATATGCCGTGGTAAACATGAAGTTTACTGATACATTTAAAATATGGCATGAAAGGCTAGGACATCCTGGTTCAGTCATGATGAGAAAGATAGTGCAAAATTCGAATGGCCATCCGTTGAAAAACGGAAAAATTTTGCAAACGGGCGAGTTTACATGTAATGCATGTTCTCAAGGAAAGCTTATAACTCGGCCATCACCAGCAAAAGTAGGCAATGAATCTCCAATGTTTTTAGAAAGAATACATGGTGATATATGTGGGCCGATCCACCCACCGTGCGGGCCGTTTAAGTATTTCATGGTATTGATTGACGCATCTAGTAGATGGTCAAGTGTGTCTCTTTTGACAACACGAAATACGGCTTTCGCAAAGTTCATTGCCCAGATAATAAAGCTGAGAACGCAGTTCTCAGAGTATGCCATTAAGAAAGTAAGGCTTGATAATGCTGGTGAATTTACATCGCAAGCTTTTGATGATTATTTTATGTCAATGGGGATTGATGTGGAGCATCCTGTCCCCCATGTGCATACACAAAATGGCATGGCCGAGTCATTGATAAAACGGTTGCAGTTGATTGCAAGACCGTTAGTCTTGAGAACAAAGCTCCCAATTTCTGTATGGGGTCATGCTATATTGCATGCGGCTGCACTGGTTCGGCTAAGACCAAGTGCATATCATAAGTACTCCCCTTTACAATTGGCATCTGGACAAGAGCCAAATGTATCCCATCTCCGTGTCTTTGGGTGTGCGGTCTATGTTCCAATAGCTCCGCCACAAAGAACAAAAATGGTCCCACAAAGGAGATTGGGAATTTATGTGGGTTATACGTCACCAAGTATAATAAGATATCTGGAACCAGTAACTGGTGATATGTTTACGGCAGGGTTTGCCGATTGCCATTTTAATGAGGATGAATTTACAGCGTTAGGGGGAGGAATTAATAGAATTCCTAAAGAGATTACATGGTGTACACCGTCGTTGTTACACCTTGATCCCCCTACGAATCAAAGAGAGCTGGAAGTTCAGAAAATTGTGCATTTACATAATTTGGCAAACCAGTTACCAGATGCGTTCACAGATACGAGAAGGGTGACGAAGTCATGTATACCCGCTGAAAATGTTCCATCCAGAGTTGATGTTCCTAAAGAACAAACTGATGGAAATAAAATGAATGAACCTAGGATTCAGTTAAAGAGGGGGAGGCCAGCGGATTCTAAAGATAAAAATCCCCGAAAGAAAAAGAAATTGGATGAACAAAGTACGGTTCTAGAAGAACCTGATAGTGAAAAATGTCTGAAAGAAGACATAGATAAAGATGATCCAGATGACGAGAAGGGAACAGAAAAGTATGAGATTTCCATCAACTACGCCCGAGATGAAAAGATATGGATCAGAAATAAGATAAAAGATGTTGATGGAATGTTCTCCTTTTCTGTGTCCAAAGAGATCGATCATGAAAATGATGATCCCGATCCAAGGTCCATTTTAGAATGTCAAAAAAGACATGATTGGGAGGAGTGGAAGAAGGCCATTCAAATTGAATTACTCTCCCTGAATAAAAGAAATGTTTTTGGACCTATAGTCATAACGCCTGAGAATATAAATCCTGTTGGGTATAAGTGGGTATTCGTGAGAAAAGTAAATGAGAAAAATGAAGTAACACGATATAAAGCCCGATTAGTTGCCCAAGGTTTTTCTCAGAGACCGGGAATTGATTTTGAGGAAACGTATTCCCCGGTAATGGATGCAATTACGTTTAGATTTTTGATGAGCCTAACGGCGTCTAAAAGTCTTGAAATGCATCTCATGGACGTTGTGACTGCATATTTGTATGGATCGTTGGATAACGATATATACATGAAACTCCGTGAGGGATTGAAAATGCCAGGGGCATTGAAAGAAAAATCCAGGGAGATTTGTTCAGTCAAGTTACAGCGATCACTTTACGGATTAAAGCAATCCGGACGCATGTGGTACAATCGCTTAAGTGAATATCTTTTGAGTAAAGGATATGTGTATAATGCGATATGTCCATGCGTTTTTATAAAGAAATCGTCATCTGGCTTTGTGATCATTGCTGTATATGTAGATGACCTGAACATAATTGGAACTCAAAAGGAGGTTGATGATGCTCGAACTCATATGAAAGAGGAGTTTGAAATGAAATATCTCGGTAAGACAAAGTTTTGTCTTGGGCTCCAGATAGAGCATCTCCGAGAAGAAATATTTGTGCATCAATCAAACTATACGAAAAGGTTATTGAAACGCTTTCGTATGGACAAATATACGAAAAGGTTATTGAAACGCTTTCGTATGGACAAAACAACTCCTTTGAGTACTCCAATGATTGGTAGAACTCTCAATGTTGAGAGTGATCCTTTTAGGCCCTGCGAAGATAGCGAGAACATATTAGGTCCAGAAGTACGTTATATGAGTGCTATCGGTGGGCTGTTATATCTTGCAAACTGTACCAGACCAGATATAGCTTTTGCTACTAATCTACTGGCGAGATATAGTTCTGCTCCTACTCGCAGACATTGGGACGGAATAAAGCATTTATTTCGTTACCTCCAAGGTACAGTTGATTTAGGTTTAATGTATTTTAGAAAACCCGAGTTTGGTATAGTTGGTTTTGCAGATGCGGGATACTTATCAGATCCTCATAAGGCTCGATCGCAAACCGGCTATGTTTTTACCATTGGTGGAACCGCGATCTCTTGGCGGTCCCAGAAACAAACTCTGGTTGCGACATCTTCGAATCAGGCTGAAACTATTGCACTTCACGAAGCATGTCGAGAATGTGTGTGGCTTCGGTCAATGAGTCACCACATACAAGAATCAAGTGGAATAGTCAACGAGAAAGAGCCAACGAAAATATTTGAAGATAATTCGGCTTGTGTTGCTCAACTCAAGGAAGGCTACATTAAGAACGACAGAACAAAGCACATCCCTCCAAGATTTTTCTCGTACATAAGGGAGCTCGAGAAAAATAAAGAAGTGGACATTAAATATGTACGGTCATGCGACAATCCAGCTGACTTGTTCACAAAAGCTCTTCCGACTACAACGTTTCGAAAACACGTCTATAGTATCGGAATGCGGCATTTGCGTGACCTGTGACAAGAAAGCTAGATCCACTATTATCAGGGGGAGATTACGGGCAGTGTACTCTTTTTCCCTTATCATGGTTTTTGTCCCAATGGGTTTTTCCATGACTAGGTTTTTAACGAGGCACTACGTGATACAAGATGAATAATCAAGGGGGAGTATTGCAAAAGATGATTATTCATCATGAAAACACTTGTCTCACTTCCATCAAACGTATGTGATTAGTATCACTATACATGTGTCTACATCACATATTTCCTTTTATAAAATATCTGAACAAAACCGACTTACTCATGCTATAAATAGGAGTGTGATGTGCAATTGTATTATGGATATATGAAATGAAAAAGTCAATCATATAACTCTCTCTCTCACTCACATCTCACTTACTATTATTCAACACAGTGTTATTTAATTTTTTTTTGAGTGAATGTGTGGTATAACATTTGCAGAAAAAGAATTAATAAAATACCTCTGAGTTAGGAATTGTTTCAATTTACCACTAAAACAGACATTGTAGTCTTTTATAGCATGTGAGCGTTTATATAACACACAATAATGAAATAGTATTCTATTTAAAATGTCGATATATAATAGATAGTTTTAAATAGAATTAAAGCTATATAATAGAGAGGGAGAGGGAGGGAGAGAGAGTTACATTTATATTTTTCATACTATAGATTAAAACATCACATGAAATTCATACAAGAGAAAAAGGAAAAAAATGTGAGAGTGTGTTATATTTCTATTCTATATATTTTAAATATAATAGAACATTATAATATTTTCAAAAAAAAACCATGTAAATTTTATAAATATATATTTGTTTTAAAAAATTCAAAACATGGTATATAAAAAATCTATATTTTTATATGTTAATATGAAGTTTGAATAGTTATTTTTTAAACTGTTCAAAATAAATAAAAATAAATGGGATAGTGATGAAGGGTTAAATAGAAAATATTGTATAAATATACATAATTTCTCGTTTTTTTTCTTTTTTTTGGCTAAAATGTAACCAAGTTGCTATTAAATGGTGGTTACATTTTGTTGACGATTCATTTCATCACCGAACTTTGTCTCTTTAGTTATGCAAATGCAACTATTTGCACGATTCATCAGAATAAAGGTTAGGCAGGAAAAAACATGTAGCAAGATTTTAGTCACCACATTATAATATCTACGCACATGCACACATAAAAGGTTGGTCACTAGGCTGCCTCTAGTAGCATTGTAGCAACGAGACTACCTCTTCTGTTTTTTTTTTTTTTTTGATTTCTTTCATAAGTATCTGTTTTTTACTATGCAAATGGAAGAAAATAATAATAATTGAATTGTTGGCCGCCTAACCACAGTTGTGTATTTGTGGGAACTGATGTTTTGGTGATCGTCAAATAGACGGCTACAAACGAAGGCATCATCCAAAATATAAAGTTGATAGTCGGTTCTAACGCCCCCCACACCAAAGAATGAGAATATTCGGTTTTGGATTTTTCAATATTTTTTCGGGCCTCCTTATCACGAATGTAAGGACTCAGATCAAACAAGCTTTAGATATGTCATCTGTATGTGGAATAATCATCTACAAACTGTGAAATTTGAAGTGTTATATCAATATGCTATCTATAGAGTTCGCCTAAAAAATACCTATGGAATTAACCACAACTCCACACAAAGAGATATGAAAGACAATATTTTCAAAGTGTGACATTTCACTACGTACTAACAGTAAAATTTTTACAGAAAATGTAACATATGGAAGTAGATTTTGTCATCTGAAAATGATTAAGAAGAGAGTTCTTTTTTTACTAAATTTGACAATGATTAAAAAGAGTTCCAAATGGTTTATTACAAACCAACAAAAGATTGCATGAGACCAACAAAGGCTAGCAAGAAGGGCCTCATACACAACCGGGATCTGAATGTATTGTCTCTTACTGTTTTTATGTTGTAAATAAGCCATGGTTGGTTCATAACAAGTCTTTGATTGTGGTTATGTACTTTTGTGAGTTTGGATGTAGAACTGTGAATACTTTCCATCATGATTGGTGTATTTATATGGTTCCAAAATCTAATATTATAATGGTTTGAAATTTACAAACACATAGTAAGTACAACCACAAAAAATGTTTAGAATCAAAGGTATATCGATAAAGTGTTTGAGGGTAGACACAAATGATTTACGATGAAAGAGATTTTATTTTATTAAAAACACTCAGAAAAGATTCGAGAGACTCTTTAGGATTTAGAACACTCAACTCACTTGGCTTGGATTGCAACACATTTGAACCCCTCTTATTTATAGTACAAGGCGTAAATAAAATTTTGTGGAATATTTCATGAAACCTATATTTCATATCTTACAATACACATCACATAGTTGCCTAATATTTTGCCTAATATATGCAAGACTTAGTTATTTGACATGATAATATGTATTATTATTATTTTGGATTTCATGACGACTTGATGAGGGGATTGGCTTGGATTCACTACTTTGTGGACAACTTAATTGCCTCACAGAAGTAGGTAGAGAAAACTACTTAGACTCTGCAGTTTGCTTGCTTTATGAGCATTACCGATCTGTAAGAAGCAAGAACACACATTATTTTATAAACCGAACAGGTGAAACATTTCAAAGTCTCGAGAAGGTAGCTTTAACGAAACATAAGAAGCACCAAAAAAGCCTCTTAGGAAGGCTTTTGCAGCTCAACCTCCCACTAATTTCTTCTCAAGAAAACTCTTCCCAAATCCCAACAAATTAGACCATACGAAACGAAACCCGCTGAGCGAAAAAGAGTGTTTGTTTCGTTATGAAATAAGTCATAGTCAATACAACGGATCTGATCCTCTTAGACTAGACCAGACAAAACCAAAACTGCTGAGTGAAACAGAGTGTTTGCTTTCCTAAATATGTTCTTTTTTTTAGCGACTCTCAGATGAAACCGTCAGATTTGTCGACGGAGTTTCGCCATGGAAGCGACAGCAAGAATCTTCAATACCTGCGCTCTCAATCGTCGTCTCCTTCTCACCAAGATCAATCCAAACCCATACTCCCTCTCTCCCAAATCCACACACCACCTCTGTTTCCCCTCCCCCAATGCCGTTCTCCGAGAACCCTCAACCTCCTCCGCCGCTCGCATACGCTGCTGCTCTTCGCTCCCCTCGAATCCCAACCTCTTCAAATCCCTCCTCTCCCTCACGTCGAATCTCCACCTCCAGAACCCCGCCGCTCACGCCAACCCGCTCCGATCCCAACCCAGCGACGGCGTCGCCGTCTGGAACAGAGCTCCACGGACCGTGAACGGAGAGGGAAACGCGAATACGTTCGGCGGGGACGGGAAAGAGACGACGGTGGTTCTCCTCGGGTGGTTGGGAGCGAGAGCGAAACACCTGAGGAGGTACGTTGAGTGGTACAACTCCAGGGGAATTAACGCCGTTACTTTCACCGTCGACGTTAGGGATTTGGTCAGGCTTGATCTTGGACGGAGGCTTGAACGGCGGATAGATGAGTTTGGTAACGAGTTGGTCAAGTGGGTGTCGGAGAAAGAAGAGGGCGGGAGAGAAAAGTGCTTGGTGTTCCACAGTTTCAGTAACACTGGTTGGCTTGTGTAGGTTTGATTATCAATCTCATCTTTCTCATTACTGATGTTGGTGATGAACGCACGTCGTGTTTGGTTTTACTTGTCTGAATATGAATGTGTTGAAACTAGCAAACACTTTTATTTGGTTACTAATGATGATAATTAAACAATTTTCATCTTCTCATTAATGATGATGATGATGAAACTAGCAAACACTTTTACTCATTAGTGTTGTTCTTATGGCAGCTATGGTACCTTGCTGGAGAGCTTTGTGGGCAGACAAGAGTTAGTAGAAAAGATTAAGGGTTGTATCATTGATTCAGGAGGAGCAGATCCTCTAGATACCAAGGTTTGCACTTTTAAATGTTTCTCCTTATGTTGAAACTTAGCAGTACTGTATTTTCATTGTTTCCGCATTGTCTTCTCGCTTCCGTTATAACAGTATAGTTTTTTATACACATGTTAATCACTGGAGTGACATAGATTTAGCAATGAGTAATATGTTAGTATGAAGATTCAATTATAGATTTCATGGTTTACTTGCAGATTTGGGCAGCTGGTTTTACTGCTGCTATACTGAAGAAACGTAGCTCCACCATAAACACTGACCCAAACAGTCCTGGAAAAGAAGAAGATGAGCAAAAGAAGGAACCTCTAGGAATCGAAAGCATGATGCTATCATCTCTAGAGAAACTATTCCCCATTGTCTTAAACATCCCAGAGGTCAACATGTAAGCTTTATATCACCCATCTGTTTCTTTTTTTGACTTGATACTGGTTAGTCATTGGTCGTGAGTGTTGCAGGAGGCTAACTAGGATCACTCAGAGACTCTATGAGAACCACCCTCCATGCCCTCAGCTTTATCTTTACAGCTCCGGGGACAAAGTTGTTCCTTCGCATTCCGTAGAGATCCGGATCAAAGAACAGCAGAAGATTGGGAGAAACGTACAGTCTTTCAATTTCAAGTCGTCTCCTCATGTTGATCACTACCGGAAGTTTCCAGACTTGTACTCCTCGCAGCTTCACAACTTCTTGCAAGAGTGCTTCAAGCCATCGAAGCAGCTGCAGCAGCAGCAGCGAGCTCTCTGATTTGGAAGCATAAATGTTTTTGTAGCCTGGTTCATTTCTTTTGTTCTGGCTGAATGATCGTGAAAGCTGCAGATACGGTGAAGCGTTACGAAATATATAAGTGATTTTGTTTTCTTCGGTCTAATATTAAATGAAATTAGATCTATTTAATGTTGAACCGACTGGTTCGCTGTTTCTGTTTGAAATTAAGTTAGCTAGGTTCGAAATTTTGGTTAGAATTGGTATAGCTTTTTTTATTTGTAAAAGTTCTATTTATTGATCATCAAACCGAACAAATAACACATCTGTTTTAATTTATCGAATCGAATCCAATTCATAACAAAATTTGAACCGAAAACAAAAAAATTGGTTTGGTTTGTTCGGTTCATAAGTGATTTCTGCGTATGTATGAGTTTTTTTGAGAATCTAATCGAAATTTATCGAATCAGGCGGCGGCGGAACTGGCCAGGGAACGATTAGTTGTTAGAGTATGTGATGGCCCTATGTCGACTAACAAGCGAGTAAGTCACACAGAGAGAAGTCTCTGTTTCACACAGAGTGTTTCCGGTTAGATGACTGCTCTATTTCTATCAATAGAGGAGTTAACTAGTGAACAAATTGGTGTAGTGAGCTCTTATTACTCACTCTTTTGTGTGTACAGTTCTCTGAGATGATACAACCAATTGGAGAAAGGATGCGTAATGTGGAGAACTATGTAAAGGTAATTGCACCATGTGAGCTAACTAAATGTGACAAAAGATATGAGTTACTCTTATTTACTTTCTGTCTCCCTGGTCTTTGTGTAGTCTATCAAACCTGGGCTGGTTGTGCAAACTGAGCCCATTACTGATCCATATGGGCCTTCTATTGTCGATGAATCTTTGGAAGCTATTGTAGTCAGGTTTAGTCTATTAATCTCTTTTTTTCACATGTTCCTTTCTATTCGCATCCGTGGCTTTAACTAATCATAACCTGCAGCAAAGAGACGTTACCTGGTGGCTTGTCAGTTAACAGAAAGTGAGCAGAAAGAGGTCTTTCTCAACTCAAGGTTCATCTTTCTTTATTCACCCAGCCTTAACCTTGTGGTGAATTTTGAAAGATTCAATCATCAAACCCTTATCATTTTCTTCCTTGTAGATTGAGGTTGTGGAAATAGTTTCTGATGGATCAAGTGGGAATAAGATAAGTTCGACTACTCTGAGGACGTTAGAGGCTGAGACACAAAAGCAACATGCTGAACAAGAAGCATCATGAACTTGGAACATGTAAAGATCAACTTTGTTTGTAACTTTTGAATATGTTTGTTTTTATATTGACTGAAAATGTTCAATGAAGAAGGTCAACGCTTTGTATACATTTGGCAGACACGGCAGAAATGAAGATGTTGATAAATTTTATATGAAGGATTAGTTGTTGGAGAAATTTTATGTCACAACTAAATTGATATCATATTATATTTTTTCAAAGTAATTTCATCTTCTTTTTTTTAGAATGAATGTGGCAACAACACAAAACATTAAAAAAAAATCGCTTCATAACTAATGTCTAGAAGATGTTTACAAAACTAAAATTCTATACAATTACTATTTAATGAAATTTCATGTATTTCGAAAACAAAATGAAATTCCGATCAATTTTTATGATAACAACACCTCAATAATTTTATATTTGGACTTTTTAATATTATGTTAGGGATTTCCAGTAAATGATAGTAGAGAAATATAGAAAAATAAATTTTCAGAGAAAGCGATAGAACATAAGAAGGTCCACTTTGGTTAAAAATCTCTGCAACCACAATGATGCCCACTCTTTGTGGTTCTCATCCTTCATCCGTCATCCTTCGATCCTCTCAAATCTCTTAACTACTCTCATTCTTCAAAAACTACCTCTAGTTTTCCTTTTTGTTATGGATAATATCTTGTCACAGATCTTGTCAAAATCAGACAGTTCATATATGATCTAGATCATTGGTTGGAAAAATTGATATGAGAAAAGAACATTGACCCATTTGTTAGCTTGAAAGCTACTTTTAGAAACATATTATGATAATATCTAGGAAGAAATTGTGTCAGCATCAGTAACACCATATATATCACTACAGTAGTATCGTAATAGATTTATATAGTACGTTGATAAAGTTGGAAAATAAACTGTTCAGCTGAAAGTTATCAAGCCAACAAATCTAAAGTCGATATGATGGTAAGCTATAATATTTGAGTATATAACTTGACTTTTGTAATCTATTTAAATGCATGAAGAATGTAAGAAAGGTAATGAGAAAACTCTATGGTTGTAAGCTATAACATGTAAGTATGGGGGTGATTGGTAGTTGCTGTAGGTGCTGTCCACAGCCCTATTTATTTCCATAGCACCAAATTCAGAGCAATCAAGCTTTAAATTTTTTTTTGAAATCACAGCTCTTAAAATATCCTACAGCTGTACAAGTGCTCTGCAGAGCCAAATATCCAAAGCAATTTTTTAGTGCTTCAATAAAATTCTACAGCAATAAAATCTAAAGCCACAACAAAAAGTCTACAGATTTTTTTCTACAGCAAAATATTTAAAGCTACAGCCATTACCAATCAGACATATAATTTGTCTATCTGTTGCTATTTTTTGTCACAATAGCATACATTATGTGGGTTTAAATTTGAATGGTGATAGAAATATAAACCACTAGAATAACAAAAAAAAAAACATAAACCACTAGACTACATGTCATGGTAATCTGTTATCATTTGTAAATCAGTGTTTTAAAAATAGGTTTAGACGACGACTAAACATTAGAATTTAAACGAAACAAATTAATGAAACAATTTGTTTTAAGATTGAATTAGGCATTCAAAAAAGCAGTCTAGATGTCCACTTAAGCAATAATACATCACGACATACTTAAGATATATTTTTGGAGCCTTATGGTAATCTGTGGATATTTATTATTTGTAAAACTAATATCATTTAAACATTTTTTCTTATTAAATAACAAGTGTCATTTTAGAATTTCAATGCAAATTATCTCAAATACTATTGGTCAAATAAGTATACATAATTAAGTTAAAAATATATGAGAGGATATGTATCATTTTATACCAGAAACTAAACAAAATTAAATAATTAATTAAAAATAATAGCATTAATTAATATAGTTATACAAATGTATTTATATTTTGATATTTTAAATACAGAAGTTATTTTTTTAAGAAAATGAATTTGCTGAATAAATTTTGTAGAATTTTGAGTAATAATAAAATATATTTCAACACATTTTATATATAATTAACTAATTTTCAAATATCATAAAATTTAATAAATAAAAAAAATTTGATTAAAAATATAATAAATTTGTCATGTTAGCAAGCGAGAAACCAAAAGCAAAACGTCAGCATAATTTAAAAAGATTTATAAGTTGTCCCACATTATTCATTTTCTTATTATTTACCCCCAAACATATTTAATAACATACACAAATAATAATCAAAAGTTAATTTGACTCATTTATAGAAGATCCAAAATGACTAAGAGATGTACTCGTTCTATAATTTGAAATAATTGGAGTTTTAGTATGTTTTAAAAGATTTTAGGTGAACTGAAAGTTTAATATGATTTTTTATTAAAATCTCACCCAAAATAAGATTTTTATTTGTTTAATTAAGAAACTCAACCAAACACTATAAAGTGATTAGAATAATCATAAAATTCACAACTTATAACAGTTTCAATAACCGTGGATTTTGGAATAATTTTTTAAATAAAAAATTCAATAACATTGTATTTTAAAATAAAAATCAAAAGTTTAATGACATTAAATTTTTCATTTTATAATCTTAAACTCATAGTTGGGTTATTAATCTTTTCCATCTTCTTTGTTTCTGTTTTACCAGTACAAAATGACGTCTTCTAATTCAGTATCAATCGGCTGGAGTAGCTCAGTTGGTTAGAGCGTGTGGCTGTTAACCACAAGGTCAGAGGTTCGACCCCTCTCTCTAGCGGTTTTTACTTATTTTTCCTCTATGGAGACCGCTTATGAGTTAAACTGATTCCATTGTTAAGAGTATAAAAGGAGAAATCAAGGGCTATGACATGTATGAGAAAGAAGGGCCCCTACATGCCTTTTAGTTTTCATTCCTTTGATTAGCAGCCTAGCAGGAATTGATATACAGTACTATAAATTAAAAAATGTTGAATTATAATAAAATTTATAAATTTATTAATTTAGAAAAAATCATCATTAGATATATATATATTGAAATATATTTTAATATAAGATAAAAATAGTAATTAATTTATGTATAAATTTATTTGATTATATTTCGTTGAAATAAATTTTATGTTATTTTATTAGATTATATGGTGTATAGAACATATATTTTTAAGTATTATGTATGAATTAAAAAACAAACAATACAATATTTGATTTATATAAACTTCACAAATTAAATTATTAATTCATGTTCATACTGGGACTATATATTTATATAAGATTTTTCAAAAATTTATTATAATATTATTTTAATGGCGTCATATTTTAATAAATTAAAATTTACTTTCTTGAAACTGATGGAATGTATCAATTTATTATGTTTATTAATATACCAAGTATTAATTTATTAAGTTTCTACCAACGTTTTTAAAATCAAACCGGTAAAATTTCTGTTTATGGATCAATATAGTTTGATGAGTTTGATCGGTTTAACCGAATTCAAATACATTAAAACAAAGAAGAAAAATAAAATAAAATGATTTGATAGTTATTTTTTTTTGAGAAATTGCACCCAATAGCTAAGAAAAAAAACAAAATTCACTATCTAACTAAAATTCCACCCTCTCTCCTCTTTTCTCTTCCTATCTCTTTCTTCTCTCTCTCTAAAAATCTAATTTCTCTATTTTTTTTGGTTATTCCTTTTTTTTTTAAATTATAAACATAACTAAATTTAGTTATTAAATATTTTCAATAAAATAAATGTTAATTAAAACTGGAGTATAAACCAAATGAAAATCAAATATAAATTAATACTTTAAATTTAAATACAAAATTATTATTAATTTTAAATATTTACCATCATGAGTTATGAAAATTAAGAAAATTGAACAAAATAAATAATTAATTTTTTAATAGTTATAATTAAAGATATAATTAATTAACAAATTTTATTTTTAATAGTAAATAACAAACCTAATTTTTATCCATCCAACTTGGATATGTGTCCGATTCACGGTTTGATCCAGTCCGACCGGCTGTTTGATTGGGGTTAAAAACTCTTGTTTCTACTGTAATTTTAAATGGGTGGAAAAAAACTGAAAGAAACAACAATGAGCACCCAAATAAGTTGAAGAATTTATATTGTATTGGTTATTGTTGTAAACTTTTGTGAGCTTAAAGTTTTAGTCAATATGTAGCAAACTCTATAAATTAATAAAGACAGAACTATATTATGTATGAGTTTATAATATTACAAATATAAATAATTTTTATGTTCAGATTTTTATTTTAAAATAAGATTATATTATATTTAATGATTTTATATATCTACTAAATGTTATAGATTTTACCTTTTATTAAATTATTCAATGCTTTAATGTATTAGAGATATATGCTTTAAAATATAAATTCATTTTATATATTTTCCTAAAAATAAGATCAAAATAATTTTGAAATAAGAAAAAAAAATAAACTAATTTTATTTTAAGAAAATAGTAAAATATTTTTTAAATGGTATATACAATCTTTAATTTGTTATTTAATAATGAGATTACATATTTGTATAAGGTAAATAAAATTCTTATCTTATTATTTTATCAGATTCTATCATATTTTAAATTGGTCTAATTTGGAAAAGAAATATTTTTCAATTTATTAAACATTAAATGAGTTTCTATCGCATTAAAAGTTTCATTAAATGAGTTTCTATCGCATTAAAAATTTGTGTTTAGCTAAATTCCATTAATTTGACTATCTTATAGTCAAACCATCCAACCCTAATACCATAAGTGTTAAGGTCTCTTTCATCGTTCATTTTCCTAATAAGCTCCTTTTATCTACTTGAAAGGGCAAAAGAAAAGAAAAAAACATAGACACACACAAGAAGGGGATAAAGAACCTCCAAATGTTCATAAAAACATGCCCACATGGTGTTGGGTATGTCACTTAGACCCACACCTTCTCCTCTCACCTTCTTTGCTCCCCACCTGTACGTTAATCAATTTATGTCCCAATCTTCCTAAGATACTGAATCTTACTACTCCTTCTGTTCCTTATTCCTTAAAGATCCATTTTTTTAGAAAAAAAAATTATTTCAAAAAAATACATTTTTTATATTTTCAATACATTAATTAATGAAAAGATTGTACTTTAAAAAAATACAATTATGTTTAATAAAATCTCATTGGTTAAAAGTTATTGGAAATAATTAATTAAGAAAAATAATATATTGAAAAATACAATTTTAAATGTTTTCTTAATAAGTGTGAACAAATTATAATATGAATCTTTTAGGAACGGAGGAGTACTATTTTATGCAAATTATTCTTGATCCTTAGTCATAGTCAAGTGTCTAGACACTGGACCAGATTTATCCGCCAATACTAACTAAATCCGTTTAAATGTCACATTCATTAAGATAATGACATGGTATAATTTGACTCTCATCTTATATTTTTGCTCCTTCAGTTCAAACGTCTAAACATGTTTTGCTACAAGCCTACAACAATGAGTTAGTCTAGTGTGTAAAATTATTTGGTTATAGAAAATGTAGAGATTTTAGAAGTCACATGTTCGATTCACATTAGACAAAATCTACTCTTCAAAAGAAAATTAAATTACATGGTTTATGCCTCATTCTAGAACTTACGGGTCCATGGTCTATAACTTCCTTATCATCAATATATATATATATATATATATATGGACCTATATATATATCTATATAAAAAAGTTATCCGTTATTGCTCAATGTTTCTGACTTTATGTAGTGTGTGGTATATGCATTAAAAATTGTGGTACCGTTCTGAGTTTGTAACGGAGTATTTATGTCTAGAGGTTTAGTTGAGGTAACCAATAATTAAATGAAATTACTATAGAAAGGAAGGTAGGAAACATAAGAAGTAGGGGACTCTGTGTGTGGGTCAATGATGCTTTCTATTTAAAGCTAAGAAGAATGATTTCAATGTATTAGCTTTTTTTTCAATGTATTAGTTTCTCCCACTTCTTTCATCTTTTCTAAGCAACCTACCCAAAAACATTACATAAACCTAAATCTGATACTTCTTCATACACTTATAGAAAATTCTCTTTTGCTTTAACCAACACACAACAAGAAAAAAAAAAATCAGAGCCTTTTTCCCCATTCTATATTTTGTTTGTACTTTTTGTCTCACTTTTAAAACTATACACATTAATACAAGTTGAGAGATTTCTGCAGAGAACAACATGTTGGAAGGTCTTGTCTCTCCAGAAAGCTTGTCCTTTAGCTACGCGGACATGTCTGTACCTGAAATGCTTAAATGGCTGCAACAGCATCAACAACAAGAAGTTTTGTCTCTGAGCAGTAATGATTCACCCGAACTTCTTCAGATACTTCAATTCCACGGAAGCAACAATGATGAGTTGTTGCAGAGTACCTTCAGTCATTTTCAAATGGTTGGATCTGGTTTTGGAACAAACTATAACATGGGTTTTGGTCATTCACATGAAGCTATGGATGGCTGCATTTCAAGAACAAGTAGTTGCCAGATACATCCACCGGATACAATGGGGGTTATGTTGAAGAACAGTGAAGAAAACAGAGCTATTTCCTTGAAAAACAAGAGAAAATCAGAGGTTTGTTTGATCATAGTTTTGTCTGAAAGTATGTTTTGAAACATGGGTTTTTATTTTTCTGATATAATTATGTCTCAGGACAAGACAAGGGAAGAGGAAAAGACAGAGAAGAAGATCAAAGTAGAGGCTGAGAGAGAGTCAAACATAAGTAACAAGGAAGCATCTTCAGACACTTCAAAGGAGACATCAAAGGGAGCTTCACAGATCCAGAAATTGGATTATATCCACGTGAGAGCTCGTCGAGGGCAAGCCACAGACAGACACAGTTTAGCAGAAAGGGTAAAATAAGTGTATCAAATAAGTTTCTTGTGCACCAAGGTAAAGACAATTCTAGGGTTTAAAATATATTTGCTTTTGCAGGCAAGAAGAGAAAAGATAAGCAAGAAGATGAAATATCTGCAAGATCTTGTCCCTGGATGCAACACAGTCACTGGAAAAGCTGGTGTGCTTGATGAGATCATCAATTATGTTCAGTCTCTACAGAGACAAGTTGAGGTAAGTAATGAAACCAAGATCATTTGTTTCATCATTAACCAAAGTTAGAAGTCTTATTTTAAAGTGACAAACTCTTGTAGTTCTTGTCGATGAAACTTGCTGTCACAAACCCAGAACTCGAGCTTGCTGTGGAAGATTTATCTGTAAAGCAGGTGAAATTACTCTCTCTAAGACCCTCAAGATCTTGTTCAAGAACTTATCATAATAACTTTTTTTCCATTTCACTATGAAATTTCAGTTTCAGGCTTACTTTACAAATTTTCCAGTGGTAATTGCTTCAAAACCATCAGTAATGGTTGATGTACCATTGTTTCCACTAGACCAGCAAGGATCTCTAAATCTATCAGTGTCAAACCCAAACCAAACATCTATTGACGCTGTAAGAATTTATCAATGTGAAAACTTCTCCGTTTATTCTAAGTTATTGTTACTTGTCTGGGAAGTAACATGTCTCTTATATCTCTTTGCTTCAGCCATCTGAAAGCTGGGAAACTCAGTCACAGAGTCTCTTTGCTTCAATACTAAGATAAGATCTATTGAAGCAACGAACTTGACATCACCAAAATCAGAACAATATATTTCCACTAGGCACTATATATGCTGATCAAAGTGACAATTTCGCGAAGAACACAAATTCAGCTTCTGCATTGTCCTTTGATCCCTTTTCTGTTATTTAAACCAAAGAAAATGAGATATCAAATTTAATGGTTTTGTAACCACTACTCTTTGTATAAATTTTGTTTTAATTTGTAAAATAATATAGAGAGAGAAAGAGAGTAAATAAATACTAAGTTTTAAAAGTTTTTATAGGGGCGTGATATGTGTCATGGCTCATGTCTGAAAGAAAAAACAAGTCTACAATTCCTTGTTGGATATATTAATAGCTATAATGATTTGATTTTTAAATAAAAAAAATGTTAGTTGGTATTAAATACTTTGGAATTTTGATTTACAGTTTTATGTTATAAAAATAATTATATATATATATATATGTGTTTTTAGTTTTATTCATTTTCATATATGACCCGGAACGGTGGTTGAACTGGTAACCTGGTGAGCCGTATATTATCCGGTTTAAATTTAATAAAAATCTTCAATTAAAAACTGATAAACCCCAATAAAAATCTAAAAATCCGCCATTAATCTGTGACTCGACGTTAATTGACCCATTAAAAGACCCAAAAAAATCTGACAAATATAAAATCTATATAATATAACATACAAAGTAGTTTTATTAACATGCATGTGTGAAGAAAAAGCATCAATATCATTAAAACTAATATAGTACAGTGAAACATATATCACCGTCGACCAATGTGAAGTCTTTAAATAACATATAAACGTTTTATTAACATATGAGGCATTAATATAATTTGAAAATATAGTATAAACCACTAGGTCGACTAATATAATCAACCAATATAAATACTATAAAGTGACATAGAAAAGTTTTATTAATGTATTTCTTTCTATACTATGTGGTTGCCTGCGAATTCACGGATATAAGTATTGTATGAAAATATATATTATGTATACAATGTCATAAATTTCGAATAATAATTAAAAACATTAAAAATATAATTTTAACTTCAAATAATTTCAAAATCAATCGTAAAGTTTCTATAAATTTGATGTAAAAATAAAATATGAATATTTATTAATAATAAATTCTTGTAAAATTATATATGTAGTTATCACATTAACTTTACCAACACATATTATGCATTTTTATCATTTTTTCCTTATCATTTCGTTTTTTTTTACTAAAATTTTGCTAATGTTTTCTAATTTTTACATATTATTGCCAAATATTTATTTCTCTCTAAATATTAATACAAAAAATACAATCAATAAACCAAAAATGCATCTTAGAATTCTTTTCAATCATAACATTACCTTATTCACTATATTATTTGACTTAAATACAAAATGTTTTTAAATGAAATTTCTCACTTGTTCCATTAAATATAATTTTCTCAATCTTCAAAATCTAAATATTTATGAATCATATATGGACATTATAAAAAATTAATAATTATTATAGATACAACTATATTTTATATGAACATGAAATCATTATATCGATCACTATATAAATTGTTTTTTTCATTATTTTATGTAGTATATAAATCCAAAAAGAATTGATGAAACATTTTTGCATTTTCTATAACTTTGAAAATTAGCTACCATTAATTATCATTTGTAGTATCACTTAGGTTATTTGGCAAGTGATAATAATTAGTTTTAGACTTACCTTTGATTTTAGATCTAATTAAATAATTAAAAATCATAAAACGTTCCATTCGTTTTTATTATTCAGTTTATAAATAAAAATAATAATTGGTCAAATGTTATTATTCTTTATATAAATTCACAATTAGTTTCATAAATCATTATTTGTTGTATAATTTAAATTATTTGGCAAGTGATATTAATTGGTTCTAGATTTATTTTTATTTTAAATCTAAACTAAAATAAATAAAATTAAAATCCGACCAAGCAAATCATAATAAAAATCACTTAAGTGACTTTTTCGTTTAATATATAGGAGAATATTTTTTGTATAAAATGTTTTATAAACGAATATAAATAATTTAAAATTAAGATAAAAGCTATGATAGATAATTTAATTTTGTTTTAATTTTAAATGACTTATAAGACATATATGGACATTATAATACATTAATAATATTATAATTCTTTATATACGAATATAATAGTTTATATAAAAATATGAAATCATTATATTGATTTCTATAAATTGTGTATACTAATTATTTTATGAAGTATATAAATATAAAAAGTTATTAATCAAACATTCATACATTTTCAATAATTTTGACAATTAGTTATCATAAATTATTATTTGTAATATCATTTAGACTATTTGGTAACATATATTAATTAGTTCTAAACGTACTTTTTATATTAGATCTAACTAAAATAATAAAAAAATTGAATATCTTTCAACCAATCAAATTATAACAATTTTCTTAAATTATCTCTATGATTGACACCTAAACAAAAGTCAATCAAGTGACTTCTCATTTAATATACTCCCTCTGTTTTTTAAAGATGGATGTTCTAGGAAAATATTTTGTTTCCAAAAGATGTATTTTTCATGTTTTCAAAGCATATTTTGTCAATTAATAATGAAAAATTGTGTGTTTCAAAAATATTAATTACATTTCTTTTAATCCTATTGGTTTAAAAATATAGGAAATATAAAGTTACAAAAAACTATGCATTAATAACTAAGTTTTAATATGGTTTCTTAATAAGCTGAAAATCCTAGAACATTCATCTTTAAAAAACAGAGGGAGTATATATATACTAGATCTCGATCCGCGCAATAGCACGGGTTTCTGTATCATTTATTTTTATATAAATATTTTATTTTCAATTCTAAATTGGTATATATTATAATATATGTGTTTATCAATTTTTAAAACATAATAAATTTACGGTATATTTTTTTCATTGAATAGATTGTTTCAAACTTTCACATATATTTGTATCTTCTTCTATATATATATTTTTGGACTATTATTTCATTACTAAAATCATAACTATATATATAAAGATTAGTAAAATATTGTTTTACTGTCATATTCAAAAATATTGTAACATTTCACAAATTTAGAAAGTTTTTAAAAAATTAAACTTTTCGCTTTATAGATTTATATTATCGAGTAAATAATTAAACATTTATATTTTGTTTAATTTTTAAAATAAAATATATAGTTTAAAATTTGTTTTCATTGGTTTAAGGTAGTAAATATTAATCATTGTTAGATAATATGATTTTTTTTATTTTAAAAAAATCTTCATAATTTTAAAAGTTAACATCGACAAATATTTAAATATTTAACATATGGAGGTATAGTATTACAACATTAAATTATATATATTTAAGTTATATTATCTATAAATCCAATAGATAATCTATTATTTAAATCCAATTATTGATAGCCCAATAAAAATTTATGGTAGACCTAAAATTTAAATGATAAGATTAGATATTAAATGTAACATGACTTTCTATGAATAAGTCCATTAGGTCCATTTTTTAAAAAAATCACACATCAATCAAAGTTGTGACTTCTGTTTTAATATATAAGATATATAGGAGGATAACTACATACATCATAAATTAGGGTGTATTAAAGTCTTACCATAACAAATGTTTATTTTAAAAATGATATTGTTAATAATAAATTCATTTAATCACTTACCATAAATGATAAGGTGGGATTGTATGGTGATTTTGTTATAGATATAAATGTATGAGACTATAAAATAATGTAATTGACATATTAATTAGATTGTATAGTTTTTAAAAAATATTTCATTTATAACTAAGTTGGTGCAACTTTGCGCTTCTGTTTTAATAGTATTCATTGGACCAATTTTTTTAGTAGATAATATATAAATAAGAATAATAGAAAACAATCAAACCAGAGATTATTGACACCAGATAAGTACTTCTCTTAAATAGTGAGATTTTAAATTAATTTTTAACAATATAGTCAAAATATATATAATTAAAAGTTCAAAGTAGAATACCAAACAAACCAAAAGTCACTTTGACCACCATCAATTCACCCTTATTCTAACAAAATACATTTATGATATGTGTGTGTATATGTGTAGACATCATTGTATAAATTGGCATATCTTATTTAAAAAATACATATCACCCCTAACAAAAAAAAAACATTGATTAACTAAATGATGAATCGTTTCTCGTGCTTTTTGTTTATCATCGCATTGTCTATTGAATTGGGTAACGCCAAACTGTTTGCGAAAAACCACATATACTTAAATAACTCTCTTAATCCAGGAAACGACCTCCAAATCTTTTGTAAATGGAATGGTGATCAGATTGGCACCTTTTTCCTAAAACCAGGAGAAACTGATGACTATAGCTTTCATGATAAATTTATTCCTAAGAATAAAATTGATTGTACATTTCGCCAGGCAAGTGGACCTTCTGTAATGATTAGGGCATTTGAAGGTGGTAGTGGCGCATTTGATCATGGTAAAAAGAACTACTGGTATGCTAGAGAAGATGGGATTTACTTCACGCATGGTCAAGATGTGCCTAAGTTAGAGTATACATGGACCTAATATGTTTACATAATTCAGTTACAAAAAAAAAATGTTTCCATAATAAAAATCATTTGTTACTCTTACTCATATGAAATGTAATTTACTTTTCTTTATTTTAAGCGCAGTTGCATATCTTATATTATTGGAATCGATACCAATCGAATAAAAATTTGCAATCGAATATATTATGTAACAACTATTGGTGGACTGAAAATGTTTTTTTTGTTAAAAACAAGAATTCATTAAACGATTTACCAAAAAGTCAAATATTACACTGGGAATAGTTTACAATTGGGCCTAAATACGGGCCCAAATGTATAGCCCAGCCCATCGTAGATTCGATTACTTTCTATCTAGGAGGAAATGTCACACGACCAAGAAATAGAGAAAAGACCATTTAAACCCTAGCCACCGTGTGGGGGTTTATGCTCGTCTCGCCAGAGCTAAACCATAATCGAATTCAATGGCTGCTTCTAGATTATGTTCTGCGGCGGCGATCGCGGCTGCTTTCACTTCAGCGTCCATGTCTCCGAACCGAGCCTACGCTGACTCTCGATTTCGCTTTCCCTTCTTCTCTTCTTCCTCTTCCACGCCGTCGGAATCTCAAACCGATCAGCCTTCACCGGAGACGAAACCGGAGACGGATGAACGTAAAGGATCTGGTTTCGATCCTGAGTCGTTGGAAAGAGGCGCTAAAGCTCTTAGAGAAATCAACAAGTCTCCTCATTCCAAACAGGTGATTATGAGTCTCTTCTCTTGTTAAGGATATTGTGATGTTTGCTTACTTTGTTTTTTTGTGCTCACCAGGTGTTTGATCTAATGCGAAAGCAGGAGAAGACTCGTTTGGCTGAATTAGCGGCTGATAAGTCGCATAATGAAGCTGTTCAAGCACGCAAGGACATTGTGAGTAACTTTGAACATGAAGGTTTAGCTGATGTTAATGGAACACTATGTTTCTCTGACTGGCTTTGCTTTCACTGTACCATCTCTAAGTTTCATCTAGGATGTTGGAATCCTTTGTCTCTTTGTTCCCTGCTTCAAAGTTTTGCTGCACATTGGTTGATGTTAAGAGTTATATATATGCGTGTGAAACTGAACATATACCTTAGTACGGTTGATTCTTCTGAATTTTCTCTCTTTAGAACGTTTTTATTATCTTTAAAATTATGCTATTCTAATAACAGTGACTAACTATTGCTCTTTGTTATGATGCACATTGGTTGCAGTATCTAAGTTTCTTATTGTGTATATAAACATTTTAAGCCGGAAAGCTACATATATGATTTGTTTTATGGGGATTTGAATGGGGGCAGGAAAGACAGCAGAAATTGGCTGAGGATCAGAGAAATCTACTGCAGCAGCAGGCACAAGCAAAAGCGCAGAATCTTCGATATGAAGATGAGTTGGCGAGGAAGCGACTGCAGGTAAGATCAAGAAAACATCGAACATATGTTTAAATGTTGAAAGTATCTTACTTTACTGAGAAAGTCTTTGAATTGGAACATTTGCAGACGGATCATGAAGCTCAGAGACGGCACAATGTAGAGTTGGTTAAGATGCAAGAGGAGTCTTCTACCCGGAAAGAGCAGGCAAGAATCGCCACGGAAGAACAGATTCAAGCGCAGCAGCGCCAGACTGAGAAAGAGAGAGCTGAACTTGAGCGAGAAACGATTCGCGTCAAAGCCATGGCTGAGGCTGAAGGCCGAGCTCACGAAGCCAAACTTACCGAGGAGCAGAATCGAAGAATGCTCCTTGATAGGATCAATGGCGAAAGGGAGAAATGGCTTGCAGCAATCAACACTACCTTCAGTCACATTGAAGGTATGTAACTTATAACCATTGTTCCTTAGATATATCCACTTCTTGTTATGCGTAGATTGTTCTGAAAGAAGTAACGTTCTGAGTAATATTTTAGAAGATAATAACGTTGCTTTCTTGAAACATGACAGGGGGAGTCAAGGCTCTATTAACTGACCGAAGTAAGCTGATTATGACTGTTGGAGGAGCTACAGCATTAGCCGCCGGGGTCTACACAACGCGGTATGCATCTCCTAACTACATATAGCTGTGATTTAAGATGCGTATTGTAGATTTCTTATATGGTTATTTTATGAATACAGAGAGGGTGCTAGAGTTACATGGGGTTACATTAACCGGATACTTGGACAGCCATCACTCATCCGAGAATCCTCCATGGGTAGGTTTCCGTGGGCAGGCTCAGTGTCTCAGTATAAAAACAAAATCTCCAAGTTTGGAAAAGCTGCATCTGCAAAAGGAGAAAACCCCCTTGATAATGTAGTTCTCCATCCTTCTCTAAAGAAGAGAATCGAGCATCTTGCTAGAGCCACAGCGAATACTAAGTCTCATCAAGCTCCATTCCGCAATATGATGTTTTATGGTCCTCCTGGTACCGGTAAAACTATGGTGGCCAGAGAGATTGCTCGGAAGTCGGTAAGCTATTTGTTTCCTCATCCTTGGTCTTATATACTTGGGCCTCACCTTGTAACACCTGTTTGATTATATTGTTCCTGCAGGGTCTTGATTATGCTATGATGACAGGAGGAGATGTTGCTCCACTGGGTGCACAGGCTGTTACTAAAATCCATGAGATATTTGATTGGGCTAAGAAATCAAACAAAGGCTTACTGCTTTTCATCGATGAAGCTGATGCTTTCCTATGCGAGTAAGATGCTCTCGCTTCTTTTTGAAAGCCTGTCCATATTTATATGTAATAGTTTTATCAAATTCTTGATCGTTTTATTGCAGACGTAACAGCACGTATATGAGCGAGGCTCAGCGCAGCGCTCTGAACGCGTTGCTCTTTCGAACAGGTGATCAGTCAAGGGACATAGTACTGGTCCTGGCCACAAACAGACCAGGGGATCTCGACAGTGCAGTCACCGACAGGATCGACGAAGTTATCGAGTTTCCGCTCCCTGGTGAAGATGAGCGCTTCAAGCTCATTAAACTCTATCTCAACAAGTACCTAACTGGTGAAGACAAGAAAGACGCAAACACGAAGTGGAGCCATTTGTTCAAGAAGCAGTCACAGAAGATAACCGTTGAAGGAGACTTAACAGACCAAGTGATCAGAGATGCTGCGAGAAAGACAGAAGGGTTCTCTGGTCGTGAAATTGCGAAGCTTGTCGCTGGTGTTCAAGCTGCGGTGTACGGACGACCAGACTGCGTCTTGGATTCACAGCTTTTTGAAGAGATTGTGGATTATAAGATCCAAGAACACCACCAGAGAGCCAGACTTGCGACCGAAGGTGACCAATCGTTTCTGTACGGTTAGTCAATGCTTCTGTATGGTAAACAAGTTTTGATTTTAATAAAAACAAATTGAAACAGCGACATTGTTCAGAGACCGGTTCAAATTCGGTTGATTTTGAAATTGGTTAGATTTTCTATTTTGGTCTAATCAACTCGCTTTAGACAACCCCGAGTCAGGGCCCCTGACACATAAGATGCGTGGCGAATATGCAGGGACACTTCCTCAACAAAACCGTATGTTTGGTCGCCACGTAACCTAGTTACACCACGTGTTGAACAGTAACTGCTTCTCAAAAAGATCTCTGTCTCTGCTTTACAAACTTCTCTCTATAACTTGATAACTTCAGAGGACATTGAAACTAGAATCTAAACATTAAAAGACAACAAAACTTTTGGTCAAAGCAAATTTGAAGAAATTTTGATCCGTAAACGAAACTTCTGTTAAAGATATGATGGACATAAGATCGGGATTTGGCACTGCTGGTACTTATTTAGCAGAAGGGAACGCCGGCGAGACGGAGACTGTTCAAGACGCTAAAGACAAGCCGCTTCATGAGCTGGTTGCGTCGGCGACAAAATTATCACGTTAGTAATTTCTGAAACCCACTTCTCGCCCAAATCAGTCGTTGACGTTCCCACCCATCCATCCATCCCATCACGTTGATATATATATATATATATATATATATATATATATATATATTTGTAACTTATCACGTTGATAAAGATTCTCGATGTTATCTCATTTTGTTATGTGAAGCTGGTAATGTATCATGTTTAGATTTGGACACTACATTGGAGAATAAGCACGACTGCACGAATTTGGTTGTAGTTGGTATATGAATTTAGAGGTAACGCGTTTAAACTATTGCATTTGGTAGCAAGAAAAAGGAACCAGAAAATGTAGCCGGACAGTAGATTGAGTTTAAAAATTGAAACAAGTATTATACGAATCGAAAAAGTATTTTTAACTCTTATAGTGAATAAGCATTTATATAAAGATCAATAAACATAAATCGTTAAAGTAATATAAACAATATATTATAAATTATAATAAATTTTATATTCTTATTAAGATATTGATGTATATCAAATATTTTCTAGATCTTCATAATGATGTATTGAATTTTGACAGTTGGATTTATGACGCTCTTGTAGATCTTTCAATACCGTCCAACATGAAAAAAAACTACGCTTACAACACGTGCACTTAATACGTCAACGACTGTCTTGTGACAATGCAGGTTACGCTAAGGATTTTGCCTATGACAAAGCTGGTGATGCTAAAGACATGGCCTACGAGAAAGCGAAAATGTGAAGGATTTCCCAATGATAAGGTGCGCAATATTCCAAAGGACATTGGCCTATGATAAGGCGCGCAATGCGAAGGAAATGGCATACAAGGAGCCTGGACACGTGAGAGATTTTTCTTATGATAAGGCTAGTGATGCAAAAGATCATGGCCTATGATAAGGCGCACAATGCGAAGGAAATGGCATATGAAAGAGCCAGGCATTTGCGAATGACATGACCGATGATAAGGTGGGTAATGAGAAGGACATGACTTACAAGAAAGTGGGAAATGCCAAGGACATTGGGTACGATCAAGAAAGCCGAAAATGTGAAGTTCATGGCCTATGAGAAGGCAGGTGCGGCCAAAGACTTTGCTTACAAAAAAGCAAGCAATGCGAAGGACATAGCTTACGAAAAAGGCTCAAAATGCAAAATACAAGACTGAGGCGATGTGATCAGAATGGTGACGAAGAAGAATAGTGAAGCCGATGAAGGAGCCAAAGAGGGCCAATGACATGGCAGCGGATAAAGGTGAACGTACAATGAAGTATGGTAGAGACAAAGCAACATAAGCAATGGAGGGATCAGTTGAGAATATTGAAGACAAACACACCCAAAACCAAAGATGGAGCGTCCAAAATATTCAAAGAAACCAAGGACATAAGGTCAAGCAGTAAAAATTAGAAATCATTATACTGAGCTCTAAAATCAATTTATTATAACAAACAGTACATATATAAAAAGTCTCTTACGTTTCTTTCTTCTTGGCTGCTTGCTTATTGTTGTGCATCCAAACTTTAAACACTTGTCTTTTCACATTAATCTCCCGACAAAACCGGTTCACTTCTTCATCTTCCGACTTGTTCATTCTCCAACCGATCTTCTCAGCAAACTCGAACATTCTCTCCTTCTGTTCTTGGTTAAACTTTGTCCTAAACCGCTTCTTGGGATGGTACTGAAACTGTTCCACTCCGTTACCACTTAAAGCTTGATGAAACCTGTTGAGATCCTCCGTCGATGACTCTGCCGGATCTCTTCCTCCTCCGCCACCACCAAAGCTCATCATGATCGGAGACACGTGGCGGTTAATGAGAGGTCTCTGCGAATGACCAAAGCTATTGAACTTGACAACGAACACGCCGTCGGTTTCTTTTCTGTGGAAGCTCCGGTGACAATCGCATGCGGCGCAAAGAAGTGACTCCGCCGTGCCTTCTTCGCCTGATGACATAAACTCGCCGCAACCGTCGACCACATGTCCGCCGGAGCTCGCCGCGTGGTTCCTTTGGCATTCTCTATAGCTCACTCTCCTTGTCGGAGAAGTTGTTTGAGGCCGAGCGTATGACCTTGGAGCTGGAGCTATAGAAGTAGGGTTGGTATCCAGATCCGGATCAGGATCCGACCCGTTTCTTTTGGTGGTGGTTTTCTCTTTGTCGGCGGTTTGGGAGTAAGTGTACGGAGGTAGACGATGATCTTGAATGTTTTGGTTAGCTGATGATTGTCGTCTTTCCATCTCTATTTTATTATCTTTCTTCTCTCTAGCCTCCATTTACTTGATCTTGAGCTTCTGAAATGGAACCCTAATCTTGTTTAACCTTTTCTTAAACAAAGATTAAAACCTTTTTTAACCTCTCTTTCTCTCTCCAAAGCCCTAGCTATTTGATTAAAGAAATAATCATAGCTTTAGCTTCTCATAAGCTAATCATAAGCTATATAGATAGCATGATGAAGCTGATGATAAATATCTTGTTCAAAGTCCAAACCTTTTAAAATTTTGACTTTGACTTCATCTTTATTTATTTTTCTACTCTTTGTGATACCCCACCAAAACCTACTAGACTAATCTCAAGTCTACAAGGAATTAAACTAAAGGAGAAGTTGATCTAAACCGATTTAAGAAGCGATTAAACCCCTGCAAGAAAAGAAGAGGGAAAAGAGGAGAGAGAAAGAGGCTCAGAAGACACTATTGGTATCGATTATTGTGGAAGGATAAGAGGAGAGAGAGAGAATTTGAAATTGTGTTTCCTATTGCCCATCAATTTCCAAGAGAGAAAGAAAATCTAATGATGAAATGGGAAAGGAAGTGGGTTTGGTCTGTGCCAATAATAACACAGTCCACTACCAAACAAGAGATGTGGACATGTAGCAGACAATGCCACGTTGTTTCTCTATCATACAGTGTCCGCACATTGGTCGCAATAGTGATAAAATCTTATTCTTTTAATTAATTACAATATCTGCAAGTTTAACGATTAGTATAGTTTGATGCCATAGTGACTTATGGTAAAATAAGGTTGACAAAAGAAAAAGACTTATGGTAAAATAAGCGTCATAAGTAAAGTTCGTATCATCAATGTTGGCCAAATATTGCATCCATGTTCTTTTATGAATTGAAATAAAAGCATGTCGGTTCTGAGATCTAAAATGTTATAAAGAACAATAAAGTAAATAAGTAATCCCTTGTGAACTGGTTCTTTAAAGAGAAATTTTCACCGCAGTAAGAACTTAATAAATGCTTTTTTGAAGCAATGATGAAAAAAAACAAATTTGCAACGTTTTTTTTGGTCAAGAAAAATTTGCTACGAAATGAGGAAAACGCATTTTTACGTAAATATTGGTACTATATTTCACTCCTCATTTTGGTAAAGATATATATATATATTCTATTTAAAAAAAAAATAAATCAACACATGCAAAATTCCTTTTTTCATTTGTTTGTTGAAAAAATAAAAACACAATTTGGAGTGAATACTATATTTAGAGTGCGATTAGTAGTTAATATAGAAGAATTGGAAATAATAATAATAATAATAATAATAATAATAATAATAATAATAATAAAATAAATATGTGAAATTAGGTGAAAAGAAAATATAGGTCTGATTGATATTTTTGAGAGTGATGTTAAAAGAAGATTTTGAGAGTAAAATTGAATAAGAATATTAGGTGAAAGGGGATGAAAAGAAAAAGAAGTGGAATAAATGTTGTTATTTTGATGAATTATATAGTACAATAAATGTATTTTTTTGTTTCGATAGTAACTAGAGAAATATGAAAAAGAAAAAAAATAAATCCAGTATATAATTTTTTTTAAATAGAGTTAAATCCGTCGCAAAATAATTTTTCTCCACATTTCAAGAATAAACACAACTAATTTTACTCCATTAAAATTTAAAATAGTGACTAGCGGAAAAGGGTAAAAATTATTTCAACTTAATTAATTTAGGTATTAAACGGTAACTGCGGTATTGACGAAAGTCGGACAGTATTTGTATATTTTGTCACCAATCAACCAAAACTAGTAGTGTGCTGTGCGTTATTGATTTTATTCTATACTTAAATTTTAGACCGCACGTTCGTGCGGATATTGTTTTATTTTAAAAATGTATTTAATATTATTACAAACATTTTAAATATATAATTTCTATTTTAGTATTATATATTATGTAACTCCATAATATTATTGTTTCTATTTTTATTCGGCATTATTAATATATAGTGATTTGTTAAGTATATTTTAATTTGTTATTAATTTTTATTACTTACTAATATATTTTTGAGTTAAGTATATAAAATAACAATATGAAATAATCAAATAGATATTCTCCTTCAAAATATGTTTTATTTAATTTATACATTTTGCTATAATACATTTTAAAATTTTATTTATTTATATTATAAAAAACAAATATGTTTAAAATAATTTATATTTCATGTTGTGTTTAAAAAAAATACTTTAACATGTATTATTTAGCATTTTATGGGATTTAAAGGTAAAAACACTATTTTGTTTAAATAATATAGCAATATTATTTTAGTACATTTTATTGATCAAGGATATTTTTGAATATTATAATTTTAAGTTTTCTTTTTTTCGTGGTGTATTTCAAAAAGTTATTATACATGATTTTATATTTTGTCAAATTTGAAATATTATCGTTTTGAGTTTGAAAATTTATTTTCAAAATTTTAAATTTTGTCAAGAAAACTTTAAAAAATTTCACTACTATTTTTGAGTTTGTAAAATTACATTAATTTTGAATTTTTTGTTACTACATTAATACATTATTTTTTTTAAAAAAATATTTAAATTTTTGGTAATATACATTATGGGATTAAGTTAATATTTATTTATAATAAGAATATCTTACTAATTATAAATTAATTAATATGTTATTTTTTAAAAAAATATTTAAATTTTAACTAAGATTTTGTTAGATTCTCTCTAAAAAAATTCAAATTTATAATTAGTTTATTATTAATGTAAATAATTAAATATGTCACATTAACTAATTTTTAAGTGATCTTACTATAACTTGTTAATTGTAGATAAAAATAGGATTCTAAATTAATGAAGTAGATGTTGAAAAGTAAAAACACACGTCAATTTTACAAAGGTAAAATATAAAAGCGAACCAATTCGTATGTAACATTAAAATCAATCACACAGATTTCATCTGTTTTGAACTTTTGTTTTTGTAGATTTTGTAAGTATACTTATATTAAACGTTAAATAATTTATTATTTGATATGTTTTAGTTACTTAAAATTTTAAATAATAATAATTTAATATTTTTAACCAAAAGATATTTACTTAATATTGTCTAACAAAAATTGTAAATTTTTTATCAATTAAACTTTATTTTACATCGTTTATTCTATTAAAACTGTATTTGTTTCATATAACACATGAACTGCAAATACACCCTACGACAACATTTTTCACACCGTTTCCATTATTAAAATCGTGATTACCATTAAGATCTTTAATGTAAACTGAAAGGAGAGTAATTATTTTTTTTAAACATATATCACCATTTTTACATGCACTCTGAGCTAATAATAGGTACATTATTAAAACTGCATTTGTTTCATATAACACATGAACCGCAGATACACCCTACAATAATATTTTTCACACCGTTTCTATTATTAAAATCGGGTTTACCATTCAGATCCTTAATGTAAATTGAAAAGAGAGTAATTATGTTTTTTTTTTAAAACATATATCGCCATTTGAGACATGCACTCCGAGCCAATAGATACATTGTTTAACCGGTTTCGTATTTGAGAATGCAGCTCCCAGGGTTCAGAAAACTTTGCTACACTGAGAGACACAGAAAAGACTTGGAAGGGACGAATCTCTAGAAGTGAGAAGCCAAATATTTAAAAATCAAAACGAAAAAGAAAGATAGAGGACGAATGATGTTCCACATGACATGCGCACATGAGCATATATGCATTATAACATTGTTGTATCATATTCCACTTTTTTCAGTTATTGCGAGATTTGAATTAATCTTCAGTTGTTAATGGTAAATTCTATTATAAATTTTGGTTTTTAGTTTATTTTAAAGATTTATGTTTACTCCTTTTCTTTGTTTTTTTTTGCGAGAAATATACTTCCTATGTTACGGTTTCCTTTTCAGAGATATCAATTGTATGTATTCATCTTACTTTCAATAATTCAGTATTAAAAAAAAAAGAGTAATTAAATAAGAGAAAAATAGAAAATGCTATCTCCGTTCTACATAGATAGATTTTAGTTTTTACACACATATAAAAAAATACATCAAATCACTATAATAAATGTATGTTTTTTTGTAATTTTTAAGTTTTAATAACTTTTAACTAATAGTAATTCAATAAATTCAATTAATTTTATTGAAGTTCACCACTTTTTATAGAAAACACAAAACTAACAGTTTTGTGAAACAATTTTTTCTTTATGAACATTTATCTTAGTGAAACGGAGGGAGTATCATTTTTTCTAATTTCCTTCTAATTAATATATATCGTCTACTAAACTTTCAATCAACCATTATTAATTTCTTATGCCACTATAAAATATTAGATTATATCAATTATCAAGTATGTGTGAAAGAGATAAATTAATATTCTGTACGGCTTAGATATCATCTTATTTCTTTGTTTTATTTAAGATATCGAATATTGAGTTAACAACAAAATATTTTTAGTCAATGCTGATTTCTCCAAAAGGGAGCCAAAAGGATTACTGGATCTTGACGGAGAAACAAAAGATGATTGTATTGCTGGATAATAATAATATATGATTACTGTAGTATTAAATGAGTTTAATGATTATAATCAGTTGAATTGTCATTCTAGATACATGTAACTATATGAATGCTCATGTGGGACATGTCCCATCCCATATGCTCTTCTTAGCGGCCACACGTTCGGGGAAATCTAAACCAATTTTGTTTTGAAAATATACAAAAGAAATAATAGTCAATTTGACAAAAAAAAATACTAATATTCAAAAGCTTGAGAGGGAAGAAGAAAATAGTATTATTGGGTAGTATCATTTTGGTGCAATGAAATTTAAATTGGATTAAGTTTGTTCATAAAGTAATAACTAACTAAAAAAAGAGTAATAACTAAAATCATAAAATTGATGAAAAGACATTTCCGGATAATCTATATTGAATACAAAATTGGAGAATCTAGATTTTTAATTTAGTATCACAACATTCGCATTTAAAGCAAAATATCATATGCTTTCTTTTTTTGTAACACGGTTTATATTATAAAAGAGGTCTGGAGGTTAATAGGTTACAACTGGAGCGATATTCAACGGTAAAACGACTACAACCAGAACGCTCGACGGTACCATGGACAAAAAAATGATAAATCTTAAAATAGAGATGTTAACATGAGAGGCTTACTCAAAGTAAAGAAACTCAAAGATTGTCTCCACTTGTATGACTACAGCGGAAGCTACAAAGAGCTTATCATAGTAGAAAACAACGTTGATATATCCAAACGATGAGGTTTAGAAGAGGGCAAAATTGCCCGAAGAGGATCTGGATTTGGCTAAACAGCCCAATAGACGAGTAAGATCAGCTCTAACACCGATGAGGCTTTCCGGAGAGACTAGGTGAATCTCTAAAGCAACGAGAAGCAAACTGTTCGGTGAAAACGGTAAGGCGGTTGAGGCAATACAACATCATATGATGAAAGCTCCATTAAATTTTCTTGGTCAGAGAGTTTTGAGTCAAGAACTCTGATTCTAGAGAACTCTTCGGGCATGACATAAATTGCCATCTCCCTAAAGACAAAGATACTTGTCGTGACAGTTTGAAGCTCAGTAAACACGAAATACAGCAATGGATAATGAGATATCACAAGGAACAGCCCATTAGGGGGATCAAGGTGAGCCGGGGTATGCAAATGGAAAAGTATTAGGAGGTACGCAAACGGAAAAGTACTAGATGAATTTTGAGGTATAGTACCTTCTTGTCCTTGAGAATCATAAGCTGGTCAGACACGCCAATAACATAAATCGATACCATCCTACAGACTCTGAAATAATGCAGTTAATGGGCTCTATTGGTGTTGTAAAGAGACGGCGGCGTTGGGTTATTGACCACAGAAGGAGAATGTTGATGGCGAGAAATCTGTAGTGGTCGTTTGGAAGGGATGCACCAGTAACAAGGATATGTCTGTTGCCAAAGTAGAGGAGTCAGTGAGCAGAGGAGAAGGAAACAACTTCCTGGGAGTCCTCGATAACCAGATCTTGTCGAGCATAACAGAGAAGGTACATGGTTAAGAGTTGAACATCGACAAAACAAGTCACTCCCGACACTTTAACAATCAGAAGCCAATCCTCAAGACTTTGATTTGATGTGTACTGGAAAGAGACTAGCTTGAAATCGATACTTTCTTCAACTCAATAACTCACTTCTACATCAATAGCTTGTACATCTATAGACAAGGCCCTTGAGACTAGGTTTAGAGATGAAGTTTGGTGTTCAACTGAGTGTTCTTTGTTGATAGTGTTTGGAGATGAAGGTCAAAGACATCAGAACTCACACTGCATTTATATATTTCGTAGAAAGGTTCATATTTCTTTTTGTCAAGCAAAAATAAAATAAGATTCGAATAATTAAACTAGCAGAATCAAATTAACATACGTTACAGCTGAAGATAGACTCTAATCACCATGTGTAAGCTTATCCATTATTTTGTTATGCACCGTTGGTATATGTTGGATCGTAAAATTGAAAAAAAATTCTTTATATTGTTCAAATTCATCTACAAGTGTAGTGAAAACCGGTCAGTTGCAAATATTACTTATAAAATATGTAAAGACTCTAAGAACACCTCCAACGGTAGTATGAGGTGATGTTCTAAAAATTTAACAAAAAAGAAAAAAAAATAGCAAAATTAGGAAAGAGAAAATAAAAAATTCTTAACTAAAAGCTTTTAGAAAACTGTTTATATACTCAAGAGACATGCGTTAATCTGTTAGTAAAAGTAAATGATTTATCTGAGTTTAGGAAAATAAATAAATGAATGATTATAATATTAATATATATTTTTTTTAGAAACTTTGGTGGATTCTAATGGAGGGAGGTGCTCTAACAACCTATACAAACTCAACCAAGCAACGCTACTGAAAATAAATCAAGGAACCTACAGCCGGCACTGGGATGGGAGCTTGGTACATATGAAACATCGCCACGATCAGAAGAACCGTAACGCCATCTTCATCTTCATTTGCATAGCAAGCCTTTTTATTTATATATGCTTTTTTGTGCAACCTTTACTTTACATGTGTGCTCTTATTCAGTCAAATCACATATAATATAGCAAACATAGTTTAATATTAGTTTTTTTTTTTTGGAAAAATGTTTAATATAGTTAAGAACGTAAATTAATCGATGTTGAAAACATAAAGATAATAAACAGATGACCAAGGGTAATGCATCAAGATTAACAGTTGGAAGAAATCTGGCAGCAGAATATTTTCTCTATTAATGTTAATGGGTTAGAATCTCTGTCTAACCTTTTTCTTATTAAACTTGTCGGCGATGACAACCTGTTATGGATCAATTTCCGAGTAATTAGATAACGGAAAATATTCATACACTAATTTGGTATTCCATCTGTTTCATTTTAATTGTAGTTTTAGACTTGTATACATATTAAAAAGACATTTAATTTTGTATATTTACTAAATAAAAACATCACTAACAATACAAATAACCACTTTTCAACCAATAAAAAAATATATTGAAATATAAATTCAGTAAATTTTATATTAAAATTATAAAACAATTATTTTGAAATGAAATTTTACTCTCAACGAATAACTAAATTAAAACGAAGAGAGTACTATATAATCTTTTTAAAATTCAGTTTATTTAATAAAATCAATGTTTTATCAAGCCTGGCCCGGTATATATCGATGTCGCAAAATGCAATTTGTGCCCGCATGTAGTCGAACCTTGCAGTCTAAACTTAGAGAAGTAGGCGCACAATTACTAGATTACACTCAACTTTTGGTAATATAGATGCCCTTAAATTCTTATACTAATTTGACACCTAAAGCCCTAGCTTTACCAACTTTAGGTCAGGTTCGACACTGTGTTTTATGTATAGGTAAACTACCTTTCATTGTTGGCTCTGCATATTCATTTATGTATATATGTCATATGAAACCATTATAGTGCCACAAGAACTAAAAGAGAGAGAGGAGGACACTAACCGCAATATACGTCCTACTAAACACTTGTCTTCTCACAATGAAATGAGTCACTTTAAGTAAACATTTGCCAGTTACTCAACTTTAATGGATGGTTGAGATTAAATGATAAACTTTCCAAAGAAATAAGAAACACTTGGTGATAAATTAATCAAAACTTGATGATGAAGTTAGGTCCCTCTCTCCACCTATAAATAGATGTATTTTCTCCATCCTAAAACATCACAAGAAAATTAAAGAAAAACACATTAAGAAAGGTATGTAGACAAGAGGAGAGAAGTCTTAACTCCAACTTAATGATCAAGAAATCATCTTCCATATGATCGAAACCGTTCAAAAAGATTTCCGCAATGAAAAAGTTTTCAAATAGAGGTATTCCACTAATTCTTCTCATAATTCTATTATATTATTAGTCTAGATATTAAAGATCTTAGAGTTCATGTAAAATCATGTTTACATGTCGTATCAGAGTTAAAAGTTATAAACATATAACTAATCCGGAAAGTATAATAGATTTATGTTTTAGAGAATTAAAGTAGATACTTTGTCTTTCTTGTATCATTGTTTTTCAAATTCTTGGTCACTACTCAAACTAGCTACTAGTATAGCCAGGCCCGGCTCAAATAGGACGAGGACCTTGTCTTGTGTTAATTATTTTTCAAAACTCTAGTTATTATATGGTAGTAAGAAACCAGGACTCTAATATTTATATTATTTTAGCAAAATAGAATCCTAATGTTTTAAAGAAAAAAAAATGACCCTGTGCAAATATGATGTGCGCACATCCTCTAAGGCTTCGATTGGAGTTGTGGCTGTCAAGGCTTTGTGAGAATAAACAGTTTCTAAAGCCCATTTTTTATCAAGCTTTTTCTAATTTTAGGGGTTCTAAAGTTCTTAAACTCTCTTTTTATTTCTCTCTCTGTTTTTACACTACTTTTTCTACGGCCATTTCTACGTGACTTTTAAAACAACAAAAACATTTTTATTATAAAAATAACTTTTTCTTTACTCCATAATAACTAAAACACTTTAATCTAAGTTATATTTATTTTGTTTTAAAATTGTTTTGATAAATAAATTATTATTATGTTTTTCTTGTTATATTAAGATCACATATTGATTTTTTTTTTCATATATGGTTTTTCTGTATTATTAGTATAATTTCATATTTGTAATAAAATATTAAGAATAAAATTAACAGTTTCTATAACTTCTATCATTAGTTTTATTTTTTAAAATATTTAAAATAATACTTACAGTTTTATCATCCAGAATTTTTACAGTCAATAGTCTAAAGCAACAGTATAAAGCGAAAGTTTGTACCAATTGGACCGTAAACCGGGCCTGAGTATAGGTCTGGTTCTGATCCCACTCCCATTTAACAAATGTATGGGGCCTAAAACTTATTTTAGAGTTTCATGGCCCATCTATTTTGTTATTGTTTCGCAATGTTAGAAGAAGATACATCGTATGTTCTATATAAGATAGAAACAAATGATTTTTTATTTACTTTTCCTATATTTTGTGTGAGAAGTAAGTAAAAAATAACGATAGATATTATTATTTAAATTTCAAATTATCTAGTTTCTGTTAAGAAATAATCGCGTCACTCATAATAGTTACATTTTAGAATGAAAAAAATTGTTTACTTATTTAGGACCTCAAAAAAACTTTTGTATGGGACCTTGTATATCTCAGGACCGGCACTGCCTGAGTATAGTTAGTCTGAGCTGTTTAGATATGGTATATGTATCTATTTTTTAGTTAAAAATCTTACTCGTAGGTCGTTGCATAGACCGAAGTCATTGAATTCCATTTAATACTCGTTTAAATATTGATTATGATAGATCAATACTATTAATTTAGGAACATGCACAATTGATAAAAGGTTATGTCCAACATATATTCCTTTTATTTAAGGGTTAGTTATTATTCTCTTTATATATCCATATCTAGTTTTATTTATAACTTCCATTTGATTCCCCTAATTTTCGGATCCACTTGAGTCAAAATCTACGGTTTCATACAACAATCAATATAAGTAATCATATTAAACATGTTTGACAACATAAATTAATTGACATCAATTTTTGACCTTATAACCTAACCTCGATTCTATTCCTATCACCTACACCTTTTATAAGTAAAGTTAAATCAAAAGTTTTAAATGTGAAGATGGAACAAGTAAATGTAAATGTGAATATTTTTTTTAGTAAAAACCAGATATCCCTTTTCTATTATTTGAGGAACACTATTATTAAATAACCTTTACGGCATGTGTTATTATCAAAAATGTCATTTCCTATATGGCAACACTACAATCACTCTCACACCATATATTTAAAGATCCTCTTTTTACTAGATTAATTGCATATCTTGCCATTGATCATTAGATTTTAATTACTATGATATATTATATGCATCCTCATTATTAGATCTAGAAACCGATTCTATAGTGAACGTTCACGAAATTGATTTGTCCTATGCCCGAAAAAAAATTGATTTATCATACACCATGTACGAGGAAGAACTCTCCAATACCTTTATACTCTCTGATTAGTCTTTTACATAAAATCGAGACAGCTTGATATATTGGTCATTTGCATCATGTATACAAACCACTAAAATCAAAATGGCAATATATAATTATCATCAGTTTTTCATATTTCCAATAAAATATATAAGAAGTCATGGAGCTATTTTGAGTATAATGATACAAACATCACTCTAAATTATTTTAGTGGCTTCAGGATGAATTATTAAGTCAACCATATAATTAAACCCTTATTTTGTTAATATATTTTATCATATATCAATAGAATAAATATATTAATATATTTTATTGTATATCAATTGAAATCTGTTGAAATTATAAAATAGATTTTTAACAAACACCCAGCTCGGTTTAATAAATCGGTTTCATGTCTATCAAACCAAATTGAATTGTATTCGTAAATGTATAAATATTATTATGGGATTCTATGAAATTCATTTGGTGAGAAAACATTTCCGGAGTTATTGATTGTATAATTTTTTTGTATTTTCGGTAGGTGTAAAATTGTTATGAATTCAATTATTGTTTTCTAAATTATGTAATTTTAAATTTTAATATACATTTTGAACAAGTCAAATCCTTTAATATGATGATTTTAGCTATCTAAACTATTAAAACAGGAGTACAAATAGTACTTAACCCTGAGTTTTCCTCAATAATTACAAGATAATGCCACTGACCCTTTTTGACATTTAACTACTTTCCTAATTTATCCAAATTCGTTTACCTTAATAAAATTAAACCTCTTTTTACCAAACTTGATCTTTGTTTAAGTTGGACCTATAACTTTTATTAAATCTTTAATTATAACATATAACCAACCTGTCAACCAAAATAAATAAGCATAATATTATCCACATTTTTAAACGATAGTGCAATGTATGATTACTTTGATTCTAAGGATTTTCATGTTAGTAATGTGATTCATCTAAATACTGTTTAAATAACCACCAATAAATCAATCAATTGTAAAAGTTTATGTCTAAAGTTTGTTTCTGTGATGGAATTTGATCTCAGTATTCTATAAAATACTACCAAACGAAACCGAGAATAATCGCAATGCATGTATCCTAAGCTTTAAAATATTTCCGGTATATATATAACGTTAATGCAAGAATAATACTAAAATCAATGATATTCAATAGCAACTCCTATATTTAAGCAATCACATTAACTAATACGATATCAATCTTAAAAAAAAAAATCTGCACTTGCCTAATTCATGGAATATTCTTTTTTTCTATATACTATAAAAATTGGAAATGTGTCGATTTAATCCAAAATTCCAATTACATTTAAAACAAATATTCCACATACCTATTCCTAATTAACTAATCCTTTCACCGGAAAAAAAACTGTTTGCCTATCAAATTAGGCTTAAATGATTTTTATTAACTATCCTCGCCTATTTTTGTTACAATTGTATCATAATTATCCATCTATCTATCTTATTAAAACTCAAGTACAAAATTGGAGTGTTTGGAGACTTGAATAGGACTATTAAAAAAATTTGGAGTGTTTGGAAACATAAATTGTAGTCTTTTAAAAAAAAATTAATTTTGTTTGGAAACAAGGATAGTAGTATTAAGAAAAAAAAAGTATTGGGCTTATGTTTTTAAGAAAAATTAAAAGTCCATCATATTATAAAAAACTATCTATCTGGGCGAGATTTAAAATATACGAAAACGGGTCAATCTAATCGCCTAAAACTTTTTCTTTTCTAAACTAACCATAAAACAAAATTAAACTTTATACACATATTTCAAATCAAAATAAATATTTAAAGTTGATTAAAAACTAATACATATATTCAAAAATGGATTTTTACTAAACTATTTTTCAATAACCATTATACAAAAATGTTGTCAATATATATAATAAAAATACAATACAAAGCCCAATTTGAAATACCAACTCAAATTATCGTTTTTATATTTCCTATTAAGTTTTATAAATATAATATATGTAATTATTTATATGATGGCACGTATAAAATACTATTAATTATATGATTACTTATATGATGGTACGTATAAAATACAATTAATTATATGATGACAGTATACGATATATAATAATGAATAGGGATGAGATTTCGGGCACCCATACGGGTTTGGTTCTGATCGGTTTGTGTTTCGGGTTTTCGGAGTCAAAGATTTAAGCCCTGTTAGGATGTTTCTAAATTTTGGTTTGAGTTTGATTCGGATCTTTGCGGGTTTGGTTCGCGTTTGGATAACCCATTTAAATTATTTTTAAAGTTTTAAATCATTATCTATTTTAAATTTCTCAAAATCTATAAATAAAATAATATATTACCTATAAATTTGAATAACATATGTCAGAATACCTAAACTTAACATATCAATTGGTTTGATTTAAAATTTTGGATACGGAATCAATAATTATTTTAAGTATTTTTGGTGATTTGAGTATACTTTAACTATTGCAGATATTTACTTTTGACTATATATATATATATTTTCAAGTATTTAAACCAATTTAAAAGTATCATTCTTAATGTTTTATATACGTTAAATCTAAAAATAATTAATATATATATATAAGTAGATAAATCTATTTTTAGATAAATTCGGGTACCCGAATACTTTGGTTCGGATCAGATTTGGTTCTCTAAATAACAAAATTTTGAATAATTCGAATATTTAATCAATTTATGTTCGGGTTTGGTACTATATTTTCGGATCGGTATCGGTTCTGTTCTTTGGATTCATTTTGTAAAACCTTAATAATTACATGAAAAACAAATATCAACATATTTTTCAAAATGTACATCCGCGCGCCTGCGTGGGTCAAAATCTAGTTATTTCTTTAAATTTGGAAACACAAATAAATTTGGAATACTACTATGGAATTACATATGGCAATCATTAATGTAATACTTTTTTGCTGCGTTGATTTATCAGCAAATATTACAATTACGACAAGTTTAGAATTGTAGTGGAGCGCAAGTTACGTAAAATTAAATAGTGAGATTTTGATATCATTATAGCGATTTGCTTGCAAAGCTGGTAAACGTAAACTCATGTTTCTCTTGTTTTTTTCCTTAAATTCATAATAAATTTATATTAGTCTTTGCTCACTCTTATAAATTTTATTATTCATAAGATATACTTAATTGCACCTACCAACTACACAAACTTAAAAAACAAAACAAATAAGCTTACATTATAAAAACATGCAAAATTTTGTTCCATAGTTCATTATATCTAATATTTGTGACTTTTGACTTTCTAATATATATAGATTAAAAGTAATAATTTCTTTAATTCATTCATGAGAATGTATGATTGCCATATGAATATTTCAAATTAGGAAATTTGAAGCTAAATATGACACTAATTACGGTTATATATGTACTCATTAATATTGGCCGAATTTAGAAATGGAAATTCACCATTGAAACCAAAACATATATTAATATTTTTGATCGTCACTGATTGATTTTGAATTTAATTTCGTTGACTAGAACCTCAATTTGTTTCATATTTAGCACTAAATTTATTTTTGATCGTACCAATATATATATATATATATATATACATATTGTTGACTCGATCATGCAATGCAACCACTAAAAAAGTTCTGGAGAGCAATCACTAACCTATTGTTTTGGTATGTTAGATAATGTTCTTTTATATTGTTTTTTGTGTGTTACAAGCGTTCAAAAATATTAAATTTTATGACCATTTACTTGGAATTAATTTTGTTATATATATATATATATATATTTAAAGAAGCATTCGTCTTCCTCACAATTGTTTTGATATGTTACATATGTGATTCATATTTATATAATGCCATTTGTATATGAATATTAATCATATAACCCCTAATTGATTTTATAGAAGCATTGATCATGGATTATGACGCCGATTGAATCTTATCTTTTGACTGATTGGACAATACAAACTTAATAATACCATTTAATCCCTTAACTTAAGCACCAAGACTCTAAAATTAAGGAATCAACACGTCAAAAACGTCAATTTGGTTATTTTTTATCAGCTTAATTTTCAAAGTTAATATTGTTTCATATATGATGATTTCTTAATTATAGTACTTTCCATACTTTTAAAAATGGCAACTAAAATTAATTTCGTATTCCGGACAAATCTTGCGAATAATCCATGTCATTAATCTCGCAAATTAATATATTTTGATTGACTCTATTATTGTGGCAGAAATTAAAAGTTTTAATTTTATTTAGTCTATTCATCCTGCGCAAGCACCTAGTGAGTAGTTATAATGTATTTGGTGTTGTGCGGTCTAATTTTATCTAGGCAGACTTGTTTTGATTGATAACTTGCAAAATAAAAAATGCAGATTTAGTAATTGTTAAATTTATTGAAACCAAGCCCATTTTTCTTTGGTAACTTTTTGGGTTTAAGTTTTTTTCTTTTCTTGTTTAGAAGTATTATCATTTTGCTACGCTTTTCGTGATGTTGTCGATCAAAACTATTAGCATCGATAATCATATCTGCCTCATATATTAAAGAACATGGGTAATGATCTTCTTCAAACAATTAATGGGTTCTTGTGGAAATAGTTCTTTCTTGTATTGCATGAATTCTCTAAACGTATAATCAGAGTTGGAGATCTGCACTTCGTACTTCTGTTAGAATTATTTTCCATAAACTTTGTTTCTTTGATAAAGATCATTTATACTAGTGCCGTCTCAAATTATTTAAAGAATATTAACAAAATATTTAACAATGTAATAGAGTAGTCTTAAAAGTTTATTTTTCTAAAATCACAAGCTCTAAATTTAATAGTATATCTGAAAATTGAAAGGTTTAAATCATAATTTATATATTTATTTTCAAAGTTTTTATAATTTTTAGATTCAGACCCTATTTGACCATCCCACTTGTTCGTGCTATCAGATGGCATGTTCTCTACACCGCTACAAAGAAATCTCACGTGGGCTACGGCCATACCTCCCACGGTTTATATATTGTCGACTGATTTATTGAGCTACGCAATTAGACGATTACGCAAATTGAATATCTATACTATTATTTGCGAAGTAAAATTTTGCAACGGAGCTCTCACGTTAAAAGTTAGAATGGTTAATATCGTTTATACTCTCTTAATGAATAATTATATAAATTAGTCAAAAAAATAAAAACGAATTTCAAATCTATCTTATTAAAAAGTGATTTAAAATTAATAATAAATTGTTTATACCTTTAATGAATAAGTTATATAAATTAGTCGAAAATAAAAAACAAATTTAAAATATATCTGATTAAATAAGTGATTAAAATTAATAATAATAATAATTATCTAAAATCCAAATAATTAAAAACGAATTTCTATTAATACTATTATATTTATATATTATATTAGATAATTGACTATCTATAAATATAATAAAATTTTCAAAAATAAAAATATGTTTTAAAACATAAGATAATTCTTAGATATATTATGTTGTTATCTGAAAATAATATTTTATTATAAAATTTATAGTTAGATATATAACAATTTATAGTTAAATGCTAATCAAACAAATAAATATATTTCCTAAAATATTTGTGAATGTTTTTAAAATTTAACACAACAATAAGCATATATATATTTTGATAAAACTAATGAATATATATTAATAATATTTTGTTTATATATTATATTTGATAATTGACTATAAGTAAATATAATAAAATTCTCAAAAATAAAATATATTTTTAAAACATAAGATAATTCTTAAATATGTTGTTTTTTATCTGAAATAATATTTTTTATTATAAAATATAAAGTTTAATGTCTGATTTATCTTTTTAAAAACATAATTAATAATTTATTATTTTAGTTTTGATTTAATAGTTATAAACAGATAAATATCTATAAGAATACTATGCCTGCATGTGCGGGCAGAACACTTAGTTACTAGTATAATTTAATTACTCAGTGATTAATTAACCCTTCAATGGACTACATGACCCATAACCTCCAAATCTCCAATAGTTTAGCAAACACGTAATCTTTGAGTATTGTAATTACAAATGGTACCAAAATGATTATAAAAGTAATATGTGCAAACCCAAAATGACAAGACTTATACAAACCTAACTACCTGGACCTAAATAATATCTATTTAAAAGAATAGTCGTACCAAAATGTTGAAGTTTTTATGTACATTAGTAGTAGCTTACACTCAATCACAATTACACCAACATCTAATAATTCTCTAATTTTAAAAATTTTGGTAATATAATTTCGCAATTCACCTTATATATAACCCCTTCGTCTTCACTTTACATATATAACAAAAACAAGGAAGAAAACTATAAAACCATAAGATTTTATTATTTCTTTCTACAATGAGCATATTGAAAAGTTTAGTGACCATCTTCGTTCTCGGAATATTTTTAACACCTCGTTATTCCGAATCTGCGATATCTTGCAGTGTTGTTCTAAGCGATTTGCAGCCATGTGTTAGCTACTTGACTAGCGGAAGTGGACAACCTCCGGAGACTTGCTGCGACGGAGTTAGGAGTTTAGATGCAGCGACCACTACATCCGCTGATAAAAAGGCGGCTTGTCAATGCATCAAGTCAGTGGCCAACAGTGTCACCGTGAAGCCTGAATTGGCTAAAGCCCTCGCTAGCAATTGTAACGCGAGCTTGCCTGTTGATGCATCTTCTACGGTCGACTGCAATACGTACGTTTGATATGCTCTTGACTAAATTTATTGTCTAATACTATTATTAATAACTTTATATTGAACGTACTAAAGCTTGTGACAATAGAATACCGTAACATCCTTTGAAGATTAAGATAGTAATATTCTTAGAAATACATTATCAAAATTCACAAATTTATTAACTTATTTTATTAATTTAAAACGAAACGCTACTAAAAAGGATAAAAATTAATTGTAATTATGTGAAATATTGAGTAATTATTACTATTTTAATAAATGAAATTTACTAGAAATTTAAAAAATATTGTAGTACTTATTTAATACTGTTTATTATTTTGTTTAAATTAAATTCTAAATTTAATGGCTGAAATAAAACATAACTTGATTTTATTGGAATTTTTTATTTGCAGGGTTGGTTGAGATATTTTCAGTATCGAGGAGTGGTCCGTCTATCATTCTTATGTATGACATTTACATCAATAAAGGCCTTGTATTATCTTGTTTGTGTCTCTAGGCCAAATCATTATAAGGTTCATATAATTTCGTTATGTATGCATATGTTCATGTATAACAGTATAAGTAATATTTTTGAGATATTTTCAGTATCGAGGAGTGGTCCGTCTATCATTCTTACGTATGACATTTACATCAATAAAGGCCTTGTATTATCTTGTTTGTGTCTCTAGGCCAACTTATAAGGTTCATATAATTTCGTTATGTATGCATATGTTCATGTATAAGTAATATCTCTTAAATTATTAACTAGTGCACTTATTTTCGCCGGTGGTTTGGGTATTTGTGTGACCTGATGTGTCATGAAAATTCTATATTTCGTGCGGTTGAATATTAATTTTATGAAAGGTGATCTCGCCATGTAGGTATAGATGCCACTACAAGAAAGCGAGTGTTTCCGACAAAAGATTGACCAAAATAAATTTAAATAAAGACGTTTGGAATCAGTTGAAAAGTTTCGACAGACTCCGGACAAATTCGACGAATTCTCGAGGAACAAATTATATACTAGCTGTGTTTTTCGACGGATGTCCAACAAGAAACAAAAATTTTGAAACCATTCTGACAGATTCTTGACGAAATTATAACTTTTATTTATCCGTTTGAAAAATTCAAAATTCTTGACGAATTTGGAATTTTTAGTTAGAATTTCGTCAAAAAATCGATCAGATTTATCTATAAATACCACCTTTTAAATACCATTTTTTCTCATTTACAAAAAAAAGCAAAAAATATCTTCTTCAAATAGATCGATAGCCATAAAGAAATGTTATAATTTGGATGAAGAATATGTGAATGCGATTGTTGATTTTGTGAAAGATATTCACATGAAGATAATCTTGCACATGGTTCATATTACGGGATTCAGAACCTGGTAACTGGTCTTGATTTACTGTATTAGGTGATCGATGTATGCATTGATAATTTGATAATTTACTGGAGTGAGAATAAAAACCAAAAAGATGTCGCTTTTGTGGAAATCAAGAGACAAGCGCAAGAGTTGCAGTTTCATATAAAAAGGTATGCTATTTTCCTTTAACAAAAATGCTGAATAGGCTATACCTATATAATTCAGAACGCACAATATGACCAGTGAGATAGCATGTGGAGCACTCAAAAGATGGTGATATTACACATCTTTCAGATGGTGAAGAGTAAAAGTATTGCCAATCAAAGATCTGAAACTTATGAACATGAGAAGAAATGTCTATCTTGGACTGTCATCTGATGGTTTCAACCCATTCAAAAGCATATAAGACAATATTCATTATGATCAGTAATTGTGACACCTTACAACTTACCTCCAAATCTATGTATGTGATGGAAGTTTTTTGTTTTTCTTTATTCTCGTCCCTAGGCAGGAGCATCCTAAGAGATTACTTGATTTATTTCTTCAGTCATTGATATATGAGTTGGAACTACTATGTAAGCATGGTGTTCTTACATACGCTATTTCTTGTGAAGAAATTTTTTAAATGTGGACATATTTTTGTTGACAATAAGTAATTTTCCAACATATAATATGATACTTGTATAAACAATGCATGAGAGGCTATTGTGCCCTTGTTGCTAATATAATACATATGTTTTCTAACGAATACATAGACTAAAACATGTTGGTTTGATGATCAATTGAGATTTTTACCACATGATTACGTATGAGTAAAACATTGTTTAAGAAGAAAAAGAAGGCGTTTGACAATCCACCTCATAAATTAAGTAGAAGTGATTTGTTGGACTAATTAAGATAGTGAAATTACATTATCCAGTGTTTGGAGAACACCACAAATAGAAAAAAAAAGAGTAATTTTTTTAGGATTTGTCATATTGAAATGGTTATTTGTTGCGAGATAATCTAGATGTCATATGCATGTTAAGAATTTTTTTTTGATAATTGGATGAACATTATTTTAAATGTCCAAATATTGATGTGCATCGTAAAAGTCATTTTTCCATCGATAAATTTTTTGCTGTCGGTAAAAATCCCGTCAGACATTTGGTTCTTCAGGAATTTTTCCAATGGACATTAAGTCATTGGTAATAATCTTGACAGGCTTATGATTATCTAGAATTTCCCCGTGAAACAACTGGTGTCAAAAACATTTCCGAAATTTTTTTACGGTGAAATATTTTGTTAAGAGTTCATCGGGAGGTGTGTCCGAAATTCGCAAACTATCCCGACAAAATCCCATCCGGTTTTCTCGACAAAATAGACCCAACAAAGCAGCTTATCAAAATGACATAAATACTATTTATTGGAATATTAAATATGACCATATGATACGATTATTACACATAACATAAATAAACAAAGAACATTATATTTTATAAAGAAACTAGGTTAAGATCCGCGCCTTACACAAATAAATATTATATATATAAATTATTTTATATATTATATATTTATAAAATATTATGAAATAATAAATATATATTGAATAATTAAAAGTCATTATCTACTACTTATATAATTAAATTGGTGTGAACATATAAATAAATTTTATAAATCAAAAAAATAACTTTTCTATTTGATATGATATATAATTAAATTTAAAAGATAGTAACATATATATGGTATATTTTAATATTAATATTTATTAGATGATGTTTTTTGCTCATATTTTTTATCATTTGTATTTGTTATAGCAAAAAGTCTAAATTAGTGATAACAAAATTTTCACTGTGGGATTAATTTTTTAAGTAATTTATAATATTTTAAAAAATTAAGTTGTCAATATTTTTTCAAATTTTTTATCATAAAAATGTTCAAAGTAAATTTCAAAATTAAAATATTTATGTATTTTAATATAGCATATAGTTTAATTTAAAATGATACATATATTTATATATCTTTTATTTTTGATACTTATTAAATAAGACTTTCAACTTATATTATTTTTTAATTATTTGTATCATGTCATACCAAAATTTTTAAATCATAGATTACAAAATTTGAATGTGAAACTTTTAACAGTTTTAGTAATTTATACTCATTTTTAAAAATTCAAAATATAATATATAATATATAAATATTTTTTAATTTTTTTATTATATGGTTACTATGATTGTTTAATTTATTTTAATTGCTTAAAATTAAACAAATATAATTATAATACACACTTATTTTTATCAAATCTTTATTATTCAAAAATCATTTAGTGTCATATATACTTTAGCTACATTAGGCGATTCCGTAATTTTATTTAAGAAAATAATGAAGCACATTAATAATGTATTTATTGTGGTTTAATAAAAAACTTATTATATATTTAGATGGACCAACTTATTTCTCTAAGGATTCTAAGAATTATTTTAGTGATAACACGTGGCTACAAAAAAATGTTACAATAATGCTTCTCAAATAATATATAGGGGATTTCCGTTCTCAAGTGTAAATTCCCTCCAAAAGAAAAGAGTACAACAAAAAATATTTTTCTGTGTAACTCCCGTCCGATATTTTAATATCTACAAACCTTCGGATCAAATCTGATCAAATATATTTTAGTTGCTGACTAAAGAAAATATCTTTGGAGACAACTAATAAAATATTAAGTTTTCCCTAGACCTTATAAGAAACACTAGATTAAGATCCGCGCATTGCGTGGAATAAACATTATATATAAATTAGTTTTACGTATTATATATTTTTTACATAATAAGAAATAATAAACATATATTAGATATTAAAAAATCAGTGACTATTACGTATATTGTCAAATTGATGCAATCACATAAATAAATTTTATTAATCCAAACAGATATTTTTTTTTATTTTATATTGTCTATATTTAAATTTAAATGATATTTACATAGATATATAATATTTTTTAATATTGATATTTATTAAATATTTTTTCTACTCATATTTTTTTGATCGTTTGTATCTTCTTATAACAAAACTTTGAATTACTGATAACAATTTTTTTCATTGTGTGATGTTTAATAGTTTTTGCAATTTATAATTTTTTTTTTAAAAAGAAATCAATGTAAAATTTAAAATCTAACTATTAAGTTGTTGTATTTGTTCAAAGCTTTTATCAAAAAAATTGTTCAAACAATGAAATTAACATATACACTATATATATATATATATTTAATCTTAATATTTATTAAATGAGTCTTCATATTTATATGATTTTGTAATCATTTGTACCTTGTCATATAAAAATTCAAACAATGGTTCATAAAAATTTTAATGTGAAACTTGTAACAGTTTTCGTAATTTATAGTCATTTAAAAAAATTCAAAATATCACATATATGGAAAAACCTAAATTTGTATATATATATATATATATATAATTTTAGATTTTTATATATATGTGATATTTTGAATTTTTAAAAATAACTATAAATTACTAAAACTGTTAAAACTCTCACATTAAATTTTTTGTAATCATTTGTAATTTATAGTAATTTTTAAAAATGACTATATCACATATACGGAAAAATCTAAATTTTATTATATGGTTAATGTGGTTGTTTATTTTATTTTAATAAGTTAAAATTGAAAAATGATAGGCAATACAGTATTTTTTATCAATCTTTATTATGGAAAATTATTAATTTTCATATATATTTTAGCCATATTAGGTAATTCCGTAATTTTTATTTATGGAAAAAATGAAGAACATTAATAATTAATTTATGATTAGTTTAATAAACAGCTTATTATATATTTAGATGGACCAACATATTTCTCTAGAGATTCTAGTGGTGATGACACATGGCTACCTCAAATGTTGTAATGTTTCTCTTTTACTATATAGGGGATACCAAATATATATTTCTCTTAAGTGATTAACAAAAGTATTCTGAAACTAAAAATGAATATATTTTATTTTGAATTCTTCTAAATCGAACATAAAATTCTCGAGAATGAATATTTTTATGTTCTTCGCTATTAATATTTAATTAGATGTAAATAATAATACAAAATTTAAAACTAATTGGGTAACTTTAACACTTTTATTTAAGTAAAAATAACAATAAGTTAAAAATAAGGATTCGTTTTGTACGTAATTAAAAATTTAATTTTCAAAAAATGAAAAACTAAACAATATTTTTTCAACTGTTCAATTCTTCAAAGTTTGAAAAAAAAGATAAAAATACATTTACGTCAAAAAAGAAGCAAAAATGGAAAATGAAATACCCATGGAGATGATCATTTACACTTACTTTTGTTTTTATCAACTTGAACAGACTCGATTACGACTCTGCAAACGTTAGACTTACATTCATTTACCATAAAAACATTATTATGATCAAATCTGAAATTCTTACAATTTTCTTCTATTTTTGCTCTCTTTTTGGGAAAGAAGATATTCCGTAACCCAACAATCTATCATTTAGAGAATAATCACAATCTAGCTGTGGGATCTTAACTTGGCAACTCGAATCCTTAATCATGATATATATATCTATATGATACACTCAGTTGTTGTCCATTATTTCCGAGTCTTTTGATCCTTTTGATTGACTCGATGTTAATCATTCCCTAAATTTTATCAACAAACTTAACATTCAATAAAAATAACTTTTTGCTACGAAACAAGCCATCGCCAAGCCTTAGGTTACAAAATAAAAGTGCTAAGGGATAAAACGATGTAGAATAAAGTTGAGAATATTGAGAGATACATCATATACTATGTAGAGATGGCAATTATGAATCTGGACCGTGGGCCTGATCCGTAAAAGGTTGTCATGGAACGGTATTGAGACGAGATTTTTTAGGTCCGCAAATTTGCGGGCTTCACGGGATGGATCTTTGCGGGACTAGGTTTTTTGCGGGATGAGCCGAAACAGGTTATGCGGGATTACATAGACCCGTATTTTTTCTTTATTTTTTATTTTACCTGAAAAAAAACGAAAAAGAAAGTGAAAAAAAACAATTTTTGTGACTTTTTTCCCAGTAAACGTAAGGAGTTCCGGCGATGATAACTCGAGTTCCGGTGATGATGATTCGAGCTCTGGCGATGACGACTCCAGCGATGATGATTCGAGTTCTTGGGGTGTTTTGATTTGGTTTTCTTTTTTTATTATACATAACTATGAATTGATTTATTACAATGTGATATTTCTTGATTAAGTTGATTGGTTTTGTTTTCAGTACTGTGAAGTGGTGTTTTTTTTAATTAAAAAAAATTGGTTACAATAGTGTTGTTTAGAAGAAAAGTTAGTTGTATATCACGTCACTTGTATAATTTGGTAAAGTGATTCACAAATTTTTTTGCAATCCAAATAATGAAAAAGAGAGATGGTTTGATGAAGACATACAACACTTGAGACAAATTATTACAAAGACAACAACTCAATAAGATTCAAACTTAACAAAAGCTTATGGTGATAATAAAAGAAGGCTTTTAACTCAAAAATGCAAGCACAAACGGAGCTTTGTGGCATTGATTTTGATAAGGCTTTAGTGAAACTTAATGAGCTCTCTTCATCTCTCTTACACAACTCTTCTACTTGAACATTCATGAAAGAAGATGTAGCAGACGGTTTGATAAGGAGGTGTCTCGCGCGAATGCCTATATATTCCGTGGTACAGGTTTGGGCCAGCATTTTGAAGACCGCAGTCCGCACGGAACAGGTTCACTGTGACCCGCTCGATGACTAACCCACCGCGGTATAGAACGGGATGGGTAAACCTGACATCTCTAATACTATGTATCATAACATATACGGTCAAAACTCAAAACAAGTGGAATATCATGAAAAGGGTTGTAAACAGTACATATATATATATTTATCTTTCAAAAAGTCATAAAAAGAAAACACAAGGAGATAGAGTCGATGGGCGTCGACAAAAAAAAGGAGATAGAGTCGATGTAAGAAATAGATAAATAAAAAGAATCTATAATGAATTTGACCAGGACTGATTTACTTTGGGTGAGAATCTATGACAAGACCTTTCATCATCGTCATCATCATCCATAGTTAACGTTTATCTCGTCAAAAATGGTGGAGAAGGCCATTGGTTTCGGTGACGTCAGTTCCAAGACAGAAACGAGGCAGCCGTGACGTCATCAACGAACGGATATTCCATCTCCGGTGCCGGCGAGAAATACTGAACTCTTTGTGTGTTCTGATGAGCCCACGAGGGTGACGACGAAGCATAGTGATGATGAGTGTAATAGTTTCCACCTCCGTTGTACAGGTTCTCTGCCGGAACTTCTGCCACTGATGAACCACCACCGGACGTTATTGAGTTTCTGGCGGCTGCACGCCTCTCTTCCTTCTTGAATCTGATTCCACACGCATTGCATAACGACTGCGCCATGTTGGATCATTTGTCACATCAAAAATATTATTAAAATGTATATATATTGTTGATTTAGTCTGACTAGATATGAATACGTTATTTAGTCGAGATTAAAATAATAAATGATAGCTTAACATTCTTTATATAATTTTAAGAATTGTTAATTTTAGCTATAAACTTAACATAACCTAGCTGTTTTAAATATTTAAAAGTAAATTAAATTAGAGTTAATGATTTGCAAAAAAAGAGTTATATAACATTCAATTTCTGTATGATGTTACAAATATTGAGTAAAGTCCTACTTTTCTTTTGGTAGAATGCCAAATGTCTTTATGAGTTTTGCATAATATCTAATAGTTTTTTAACTTTCGAATAGCTAAAATGACACCTTTTGCTTTTATTATTAAATTACCTTAGGCCCTTTTGGTCCGTTTCTCCATAGAGGAGTAGAAGTTGTGTCGCAGCTAGCACAACGGCGAGGCAGGTTGTGTTCACTACCGCTCTTCTTGTAAGACGTCGTCGTTTTTGGGCTTCCTCCGTGAAAGAAGAAGTCGCCGGAGATGTTGTTAGAATTGGCAGAAGAAAATCTATGGTGTTCGTCGAGACGAGTAGATGGTGTTCCAAGGGAGAGAGTGCAATCAACAGAAGTTGATGAAGAGAGGTCATCATAATCATAATTATGAGGGTGGTCTTGGTCGTACAACATGGAGAAATTAGCGTTTGTTTGGTATCCCATCATAATTTGAAGTTTACAGTGAGAGAGAATAGAGAGATGAGAGATGTATGTGTTGTCTGGTTGCTTTGTGAGTAGGTTATAAGGTACAAATTAAGACATGGCTACATATATATAGAGCCTTTGTTTAACTTAACGACAAAAGGAATTGGTATGATCAAATCTATTGTAGTGAAGATTACATGCATTACTTTTCTACTTTATCTAAAGAAAGCAACAATTCTACAATGAATATTCTCAAGGGCTTTAGTTAACTCACTATTTCCTTAATCGAGTTTTTCGTTTTCGGGTACGGAAACAATTGGCATCAGCCAATAATATAATAGATTTTTTAAAGAATTAAGTGGAGCACCACTTTTTATTTCAGTTCCTATATTCAAATGAGTTATTCTTGGGTTCACTCCCTAGGGTGAACCTCTAGGTTCACCAACCAATAGGATTTCATTATTTCAAATCCGATATCTTTTAGAAAAGAAAACAAAATATTGTCAAGATATATTATGTTTTTAAAATAAAAAAAGGTTAAAAAATTAGAAAAAAATAGTAGTTAGAGAAAAACGAATTTAAAAAAAAAATATTTTTATCGTCATCAGCAAAACACTAAACCCTAAATCCTAATCCCTAAACCCTAAATCATAAACCCTATAAATCCTTGGACAAACTCTAAACCCTTGGATAATTCATACTCTAAATCAAAAATACTAAATCTTAAAACCATAAACCCTAAACCCTTGAGTGTTTAGTGTTTTTGATTTGAAATTTAGGATTTATCCAAGGATTTAAGCTTTACCCAAGGGTTTAGGATTTAGGGTTTAGGGATTAGAGATTAGGATTTAGGGTTTAGTATTTTGTTGAAGACGTTAAAAATATATTTTTTTAATTACTACTTTTTTAATTTATTTATTTTTACCTTTCTATTTTAAAAATATAATATAATTTATAGCTTGAGAAAATATTTTGTTTCCTTTTTTAAAAGATTTCGAATATAAAATAACACAATCCTATTGGTTGGTGAACCTAAAGGTTCACCCTAGGGGGTGAACCCAAGAATAAGTCTATTCAAATACCGGATACATGTTTAACATTCTCATTTCCTCGTGTTGACAGATAATTTGTTTTTATGTTGCAATTTTGAATAAATATCAAAGTTATTCAGTTAGTTCTCTTTTTTTGTTTTTTAATTCAAATGGTTCTTTCATGTCAGTTTCAGTTTTTGCAGACATTTCAGGAACAAGTTTTACAAGTATATATACATAAAATGAGTTGTTTCCTTTACATGTTTGTTTTGAATAAAAGTGATAAAAGCAAAGTATAAATGTTTAACAGTTAACCAAAATGTTGGTAGTCTAGTGGTAATATATATATAAAAGGGTTGGTGTCCTTGTTCTCCAGGTTCAAACCATCTTTGGTATAGATGGTTATTCTTTAAATCAGAATATTTAAAGGCTGATTACAGATCTGTGAGATATTACGGACCAAAAGGCTCGAAACTTGCACTATAAAAAAAAAGATCTTAAGCAAAACTACAATTTAGTAGTGTGCATGGTGAAGTCAAAGATCTAATTTAATGGTTGACAAAAATATAATATCTAATTTTTAGTACATTGGTCTAATGTCTCTATCTTTTACAAGAGGTGCAGGGTTCAAGGCTAGCCAACCACATAATTTTTTTTGGCTTGTAGCCTCAACAAACCAAGGACTTGGTCTGACTTATAGTATGAATCTGGCAATTGATGAGAAAACGAAGAGAAAAGTGGAACACAGTATTGAACAACAGCCAAAGTTAGCTAAATTGAAAATGATATTTACTAGTTTTAAGCTATGAAACTAATGATTATAAAATTAGAATTAGAGTATACAATTTACTTAGAAAAGAAAGAAAAAAATATATATATATCCTTTCGCGAAGCTACCATGTATAACTATCAAATTTATAAAAAAACAAATAAATACCAAACTGATATCTTGAAAACAAATTGAGAGGTGTGTACTATCGGGAGATCTAGAAGATCGACCTAATCCAATGATTAATATTAAGGATATACATCAATATATTAGAATATGAAACTTATCGTTATCTATTGTATAATATTTTATATTAGTTTAAGAAATTAGGTTGATTTATTTTCTATATAAACTATGCACCTTGTAACATTATTTTTTTGATAGTCTAATAATATTTTTCCTAAACACGTTTGTGTGCTTTACTCTCATCAATTTGTCATGTACTCACACACTTCAATTTTCTCTTTCAAAATTTCAACAATTTTGTTTGGGTGTGGAGCCTTCCAAACTTTGTGTTCTTCGCGGGACATTTTAGAAGTTTCCCACCCGTCCCTTGGCATCTGCTCGCCGTGACAGAACAGTCAAGAATCGGTACTCAATATGTGCTTCTCTATTCTCTATTTCCTCTGAATCCTTGTGCAGTGGATCCCTAGGAGAGCTTGTGCAGTTTTAGTGGATTGTCGGATCGTCGCCAGAAGTACTCTATTAGAGAACAATGGAGTCGAGGCTGGGATTTTCTGGTTAGTCGTCGGGATCTCTTAGGGTTTGTAGCTTTTTGAGGGCGAATTGATTGACTCGGTGGACTGATCTTGGAGATGGCGATTATCTGGGACGGCGCAGAGTGACCCATGCCTGGATTGAATGAAGAAAAGCACATGGGGGTGGCTCGAACCTGTGAGACGGTAAATTTCATGGTAGACTGCGGTAGCTAGGATTTCAGGAGTCATGCTTTCCTATGGATCACAACCTTAATTTGATACCCGCAGGACGACCTATAAGGTGGCTTACTTTGACAGCACACTGTTGATGGATAAAGGCTGATTTTGGACACTCTGGAAATCGGGGACAACCCGAGCTGCTCGTTACTAGTCTTCTTCCCACGCTTTTTGTCTTTTATTGTTTCAGATATGTTTATTTTTGTTGTTATTTCCCTATAACCTAGTTATTGTTGTTTGTCCAGTTTGTTTCTTTGTCATTTTCCTATAACCTAGTTATTGTTGTTTTTCCGGTTCATCAAAATGTACATTGTTTTGATTTACCATTTGGAGATGATTAATGAATATTTAATTTGGCTTTAATACCAAATTATTTAAGGGTTGTGCGTATTTCTTATCAGTTATTTGTATAAAATAGATAAAAAATATCTAAGGATCTCAATTTATGTTTTCAAAATATAATATATTCTTAAGTAAAAGAAAAATGGAAAGATGCTTAAATGCTCTAAATGCACATGTTAAAAACGACAAAATCAATTGTTTATCTTTTTATGCCATGTCATTTTTTGTCGGTATACCACTGTCATTTACTATTCTTGGAACTGAAAATCATAACCAAAATTTGGTATAATACTGAAGCTTCTTTAATATAAAGGCAATATATGAATTATTACATGTCATAATTAAGGAGAACAAGTACTGTTTAAGCTAGGAATGAAAATAAAAAGGGTAAAGGTAAGAGAATTCCGAAGTGAGATTCTTGGCAATGATCAAAAGCAACATCTTGTGTTCTTTTTTTTTGGCTTGGGGAACGAGATTCAATTGATCAGTCAAAGAAGCAAACTCCAACTTAAAGTAATTTCTTAAAGCAATAATCAGAAATAAGACACACAAACGAATAAACAACGGGATACATCAAATACTCAACTGCTACTTCTTTTTCTCTTTTTCTTTTTTTCTTTTGTTCCCTATTTTGGGTTTATATACTAATTCGTTCCTCTCCTAAAATTGATGATAATTTTGTCAAGACAAGAATAATATAGTAAATACCAACAAAAAAACCTAGAAAAATCTTAAACCGAAAGCAAAAATGAGCATCTCTAAGTATATTTCTAATTTTTTTTTTAAAAATAAAAATCTCTATTATAGAGGTAAAAATGCTCCGATGTATACCTATATAATAGAATTCTCTATTTTAGAGGAAAATATAGAAGCAATTTATTTTTTGCTTCTATATTTAGAGATTGTTTTCAATTGGTGAAGATAGTTTTGGAACCAGAAGAATGACCAGCTTTTGTAAATTATTTGGACGATGTCAAGACCCTGAAAGAGAGCTTCTCCCGATCAGAGATCATATATGTACCAAAGACGCAAAATTCAATGGCGGATAGACTAGCACGCAGTGTTAGGAAACAACCGTCTTTTGTCGTTCACAGGGATGCAGATCACCCGGTTTGGTTTACAGAGTCAGTATGAGTCTGTAAAGTTGATGATAAAAAAAAATTAGAAATAAAAATAGTATATTTCTATATTTGTTCCTATAAATTAAGGAACTCTATTATAAATGTATACAATGAAGCATTTTAGAGAAAAATATAAAGATGAAAATAAATATGGGTTGGAGATGGTCTGACGAAATATGTACATGTGCGTATAAAAGACAACTCTGTTATATATCCCACAGAATTAACAATTTAACACGACAAAATTGTCGTTTTCATCATACATTATTGTCTACGATCGTATTTTCTTTATTAGAAATTATATTGGTCTACAGATATAAGTCATATAACCTATTTCCCTTATCTTAAGTTCTGTTGTCTCGAATTATTTCATCTAAAAACTCCTTGCACGGATCCGATTGTTATTACTCTTGAGGAACTTTGTAGACATTATATTTCCCCCATTTTGTCGAATAATCGAGACTAACTATTAATGTTTTAAAAAGGTAAGATTGCATTTTCAAAGAAATAAGAACGCAAAATTTGAGCGATTGGTAGACTTTGATGCAGAATATGTTCGTCCATTTCTTCTTTTCTTGTGGCGTACCCAAGAATATGGACCGACATATTATATACTTAAGTCTGAAAATAATACCGATCAAATAAAGATTCAAAGAATATGAAAAGATTCAACAGAGCCAAAGAAGCAGGCTTTAAGCAAACAGAGAGAATAAAATCGAAGTTGCGATTGGTGAGCTAGATTGTTTAATTAAAAGATTGCCGCTATTAGCAGAGATGTCTCTCTTATTTCTTTCTAACACATGCACTTTTAAATTGTTTCACGGAATAAGAATAACAAAAAACATGTTGTTGATCATCTTTTGATATATGTACAATATGCAATTGATTCTAAATTATGACTTAAGATTTATGTAAGTACCTATTATAAACTAATACAAACCGGTTTATGTGATACATGCTAAAGATGTAATGTATGATTTTCATTAATAACTGTATAAAAAACTGACATGTTGAGTCCTCAATCTAATCCTGCATTATAAACGACGATCAGAACTGGTTAAATCTTATCAAGTCTTGTTTATTAAATGTATAAACTGAACCGGTTTGGTTTGTTATAATCATATTTTAAACATACGTATACGAAAGTTGTCATATGCTAATCTATGTTGGTTAACCAAGCCATATTTTTAGGCGTAGTTAGTTGTTAAGCTAACGAATAATATGAAGTAATATACATAGTAAGTCATGAAAATTTATTAAGGAATAAATGAAACATAACTTTGTAAGAAAAATCTACTTTTTTTAAAAAAAATCACACATTAAATGAATTTGTGACTTCTATTTTAATAGAAAAGATAAATTGGTTCAGATATAAGGACGCATGCATGCAAATAAACAAACGTTTAATAAGGTGGTTTAATGGTTTAATCAGTATTAATCACCGATTTACGACGCCACCTTTAGCATTTTGGATCCGTACTGTATTATACGGTCCGTATCCAACACTCAAACAAGAAGACAAGGAAAAAAAAAAAACAAAGAGAATGACAGCAAAATGGCCAACCACAAAGAAAGAAAAGAAAACATCCCTCAAAAGGATCATGATCCGATTGGGTTCAGCTATCTTTATCTTTTTCTTCTTTGTTTCTTATTAGTTACGTTTTTAACATGTAGTTTGACCGATTGGCTTTCTAGATAACTTACCGTCGACTTATTCTTCTCATTTACATATTTCTATCAATGCTTTTGAGATTCGAACCCGTAATTTTCCGTCGATTTAAAAATGGTTATTCTACCATCAATTTTAAAAATGGTTATTCTACCGTCGACGGTTACACTTACGTCCATCTGATAATTTTCAGTTCAAACAAAATTAGATTGAATACTACGTAGATTAATAACCTTTTTTGAATCCTAATAGATATTTAAGTTTTTTTTTTTTGAAACACTAAGGGTGTGTCTGGTAACCATCATAGGAATAATAGGAACGGATAGGAAAAAAATGAGTAGGAATAAAATTTTGGGAATGATGGTTCCTTATCAAAATTAATGAAGAATAAATTTGTTCTATAATTCTCTACGAACAAAGGAATGAAGGGGAATGAAAAGGAAAATTCATTCCTTATGAATGGTAAAAAAATAATATTAAAGTACATAGTGTTCCTCTTCGTTCTCTAAGTCACTAGTCACATCCTTAGATTTTTCTAATCGTCTTCTATGTGTTCAAGTCTGGATCTTTTTCTTTTTGATCTTATTTCCCTTTTATACACAAACTCCCTCCACTCCTTGGCATAAGTTGGTTTGCCCTAACGAATTGGGTCGGGATTAACAGGCCGAGTGATTGTGCCGAGCCTTCAGGTCGTTCCTTTAGTTGCCGAGCTGGCATGCCGAGCTCGCGGCACCTGGGTTAGAGTGCCAGACAATTGAGCCTGTCTCATGACGCCTAGTTAAGCCGGGTTGAGCCAACTTTTTTTTTTTTGCTAAATTGTAAATATCATTACTAGAATGAAGGTTTAGTGCATGATTAAATGCAACAATTTGCTTGAAACCCAATATGAAAGCCGGGTTGAGCCGACTTATTGGGCATAGTTATTTATTTAATGGTCTTGTGGAAGGATGCAATCCATTTTTTACGGTAAATTCCTTCAGTCCACTTGTGAAAGATGCAGTTGATCTCGGTGAATTTGTGGGTGGTTGTGGAAAATGAAGAACTCGGTTGAAAGTGGTTCGAACGGAATCATCCACTTAGTGGGACTCACGCGAGTTAGTCGTGACAAGTGTATTTGTCAATCACTCTGCGGGACTCATGCCAGTTGTAAACTGTGACAATCGTGGTTGTCAGTTGCTCGGCGGGGCTTATGCGAACAAATTGTGACAAACGTTTGCTTGTCTCTTTTCTCATCTTTCAGTTCTGAGTTCCTTAGTAATCAACAACAGTATTAAAACAAACACAATTAAGTATATATAAATAGCTCGACTTGTGTAAGAAATCAAAAGTAAAATACAAAAACGAAAACTATAAACCCTAACCTTGAGTGATAGGAAGGAATCGAAAGAACGTTTTCATATATGATCTCAAATTAAATTTCTACAAATCGTTTTTCAAGAGGAAAACATATACAATCGCTTTTGGAAGAGATGAAATGGTTCGATCTTCGTATATATAATCTTGATTCGTCTTTTCAACACCCCAATTTGTTAGATATGTATAATTTTCTTAAAATAATATATGAAAAAAGGATTACCATCGTGTTATTTGGGGTTTTTACTTAATTTAGGCATCAATATTTTTTTGCTTTTTTACATAATTGCTTTTGACCAAAGAGCTCCGACTTAGTTACTTGTGTGCTAAGTTATATACTGTCTTTAATTTCATGACCGGATGGGTACGTTATCTCTCTTACTTTCTTGTTTCGGAATCACTTTCATCTTCAAGGATCACTTCAAATGGGATTGATTCCACTTTCTTGAGAACGATAGTGGGATTCTTCTTCCCATCGCTGTCACATTCTACTTCACATGGTGGTTCATTCATTTCTTCTCCCCCAATCTATTATTACCCATCTCGGAATCAATATGTTCGGACTTGGGTTTGTGACATCCATCACATTCATCTTCCTGGTTGGTGTATTCATGTCCTCATGGCTCGGAGCTTCACTTCTCATTAGCTCAAAGGACATCGTAAGACCTAACCTCTCTGTCCGGCATAGGTAAGATTCGTAGAATTTGGATGTATGTTTATTAATGTAGACACTAAATAGCAAAAGAGAACGAAAAAGTTAGATTTGAAAGTAATATTTTAATATATTAAAGTAAACCATTATCATATATTATTGTTTTTGTGTTATCAAATGCTTGGAAAGGTTGAGAGACGCACGCATTTCTCATGAATCAAATCCATCATATGAGAACTACTAAATCTCTCGGAAGCAGCCTTAGCAACTTCAAAACTCTCTAACTCCTACTAAAGAATGTATGTGTGTATCAATAATGCCTCTCTATGTAAACGTCAAGAGAGTGCAGAACAGAGAGAGTTGTATGCCTCAACACAGAGCTTAAACTTCTCTTGAGCCTCTGCCTGCAATTTCCACCACATTACCCCAAAACAATCCGTCACACACAACTTGAGAAAACCTAAAACAATCCGAATCTTTGTTCAAAAAGCATACCTTAGAAGTCCCCTGGTTCGTATCCGGATGCCATTTCTTAGCTGATGAACGGTATCTGCAAGAAAAAAACTTTACTGAATACACTCTTGTCAGATTGTCATTGGATTCACTTGGAAGACGTACGCGTTCTTAACATCTTCTAGTTTGAGGGGACCAGCAAGAGGTAGACCAAGAGCCTTCCTATCAGACTGAGACCCAACCACCAAAGGCTCATCGCAATGATCATTGTTCCAGGCTTTGCTCCTTTGAGACTGAGTAGTCCAGCTCCATCCTTCTCTCCATTGAAACCCCGAGTCCCTTGAATACGAATACGAGGACTTCTGAGATTGGTTCGTCCATGCTTCTCTCCATGTGTTCTCAAATTTATTAGTAGCATCCGCTTCAAAATCGTCGTCGGTGTTTCCTTCTCTGTGCCACCCTAATATATACAAACAAACTTGTGTGATGTGTGATATTAGTACAAAGAAGAAGAAGGAAGCAACTCTCACGTTTAGTTTTCTTGTCACGAGGCTTCTTCCCCCGGCCAGGTGGAGACTTTTTCTTCGTATGTCTATCTCGGATAAGCGGATTTGGACCAATGTTCCACTCATTCTACACGTTATAAGACAAGACAAGCAGACGTTTTAAGTATAGAAGCTATCAAGAAAGTAAAGAAAGATATTAAACCTGAAGGGGATCGTTAAGTCCACTGTGGAAGAGAAGCTTGTCAACAGTCTTTTTAGCACAAGTCCGACGTCCCTTCTCCTTAACGGTACATGTGAACCTTACGGACGACGAGTTCTGGGATCAACACAAATCAACTTATCTCTTCAAACGAAAGTTTTCAAATTTGCAATACCCATTTGGTTGTAATGAACAAATCATCCGATCAAATGGATTAAAGTTGACAACTTTTCAGACGTTACCTTTGAAGATTCAGAAGTTGTGCCACCACCACCACCCTTGGAAGCTCTATCCTGCGGGAAAAACAAAAAGGAAAGAATCGAACATCTAATTACTGTTGAACGAACCAGATTCAAAATTCTCGAGATAAGATCTTACGGAACCGAAGTGTTTCCTCGATTTCTCAGACAGGACACTGGTCGAATGAAATGGAGCGAGGATGGTTTTCGTAGCCGCGGAAGGTGATGAAAATGAGCTTTTCAGAGAGAGGAGGGTTCTCAATCTTAGCATAGTGAGATTCGGGAACAAGAGTGAAATTGAGAAATCACCAATTTGAGGAAGAAGAGGGACGGAGAGAGAGGGTGAGAGAATGAAATGAAATGGAAAAGGGTTTTTGACCGGTCCGGTATAACCGGGACCCGATATATACTCTGGTTCGGTCACTGCTTCTCATCTCCATTCAATCCCCTGTATATTATTTGAGAAGCAAATAGGTTGGTCCATCTAAATATATAATAAATTTTTTATTAAACCATAATAAATACATTATTAATGTGCTTCATTATTTCCTTAAAAAAAATTACGGAATTGCCTAATGTGGCTAAAGTATATATGACAATTAATAATTTTGAATAACAAAAATTTGATAAAAATAATTGTGCATTATAATTATATTTGTTTAATTTTAAGCTATTAAAATAAATTAAACAATCATAGTAACCATATAATAAAAATTTAAAAAATATATATATATATATATATATATATATATATATATTATATTTTGAATTTTTAAAAACGAGTATAAATTAATAAAACTGTTAAAAGTTTCACATTCAAATTTTGTGATCTAAGATTTAAAACTTTTGTTATGACGTGATACAAATAACTAAAAAAAAAATATAAGTTGAGAGTCTTATTTAATAAGTATCAAAAATAAAAGATATATAAATATATGTATCATTTTAAATTAAACTATATGCCATATAAAAATACATAAATATCTTAATTTTGAAATTTACTTTGAACATTTTTTTGATAAAAAATTTGAAAAAAATATTGACAACTTATTTTTTAAAATATTATAAATTACTTAAACCATTAATCCCACAGTGAAAATTTTGTTATCACTAATTTAGACTTTTTGTTATAACAGATACAAATGACAAAAAAAATAAGCAAAAAGCATCATCTAATAAATATTAATATTAAAATATACCATATATATGTTACTATCATTTAAATTTAATTATATATCTTATCAAATAGAAAAAATATTTTTTCGATTTATAAAATTTATTTATATGTTCGCACCAATTTAATTATATAAGTAGTAGATAATGACTTTTGAATTATTCAATATATATTTATTATTTTATAATATGTTATAAACATATAATATAAAAAATAATTTATATATATAATGTTCTTTCCGCGCAAAACCTAGTTTTCATTATTATACGACTAGACCTCGTTTACTTATTACTTATTACTCTGGTTCGGTCACTGCTTTCCATTCGATTTTCATAATTATGACTAGGCCTAGGACACTACTTATTAGGGTTGGGATCAAATTTTCCCGGTTTTGGGGTTCACCTTCTTAAGCTCATTTCGAGTTTTATATATAATCGAGTCAGATTAATAACATTTCAGTTTCGAAATGTCATTTCAAAATCACATGTAAAAAACTGTTTTGGAGTTCAGATTCAAATAAGGTCCATCAGGTTTTGCCCTGCCATCTCCGGCGAGGTCCAATATCCATGAGACCGTAGTTTACGTAATTCACGCAAGGCATTTAACATGGCATTTTCACGATTAAATAATATTTCATTCTTGTTGTTGCCACCATATTTCTTGCTCTTATTAAGTTCAGCTTTAGTAGAAGTAAGTAGCGACACTGGATGGATGATCTATCTGCCCTTATGATATTACTAGTCATTATGGAGGAGTCGAATCCGCCAATCATACCTTTCCAGCTATGTAGTAGCTCTTGTCACAACAGGGTTCCTACGGTGGGAATTGTCCTAAAATAGCCATAGTGTTGATTGCTCTTAACTTCTTTCTCAGGAAGTGCATCAAGTGCTTAAGGAATTTTGGGATATCATGCCCCAAGAATTAGTAGCCAAGTGCGTTCTAGTAGGGTACTCTACCATAAGATCGAGTTACAACTCCGAGTTCGGGTATTTTACAAATCATATCAAAATAAATATGAATTAGATTTTAAATACTTATTTTGAGTATTAATTCAAATCTTCAAATATTTGTTCGGATTCGGATTTTCAGATTTTCAAAAAAATTTGGGTATACAGATTCGGATGATATCCAATGCCCAGATACCGCCCTACAAGATTCTTTTCATGTATTTTTACAAATCGGACCGGGTTTGGATTGATTCTCATGTCGGATTTGGGTTAGGTCTTTGACCAAACATAATTATCACATGAAAAAAACTTGTAAGAATAAAATGGCAAGTTCCAAAAGCTTGTACCTTTTTTATTAACAATACTGAAGATTAAAAAAATCCAAAAATCAAGCAGTTGTTATATGTTCATGTCTGAGAATTGAATAAAATCGCTATAGAAATGAAACATATAATATAATCTGTCTGAGAAACATTCTAAACATTACTTTTTAGCTTACATGCTTCTACTCTCAGAACCTCAAAATCCTTCAAAAATCCTTTATTCATATTATCCCAAGAAAATCAATCTACCACTGGTCGTTTCAAAAGAGATTTCATTTAGGAGCATTAGGACTTTTAATCTCTTTAGAATCACTGTTAGATGATCCTTCACCTTCACTGCTTTGGAAGTCTTGGCTCGACAAAGCTATCTGTCTGAATTTCTTCATATCTGCATTGTAAGATGTCTGGCTATAATCTGAGCTTGTTCCTGATGCCCCGTAAATGTTGCTATGTCCCGGCTTTACACCTTCATATAAAACATCTAGTGACACTTCTCCTTCTAACGCTCTTACAATCTGAAAAAAAAAACTTTTTTGTTATTATCTGAAAACAAAAGGAATTTTTAAGTTAAACCATTGGTTCACCTGGCTCATCTTTGGGCGTTTACGTCCAGAATGACGAATGCTAGCAGCGGCACAAGTCACCATTCGAGCCATTTCTTGCGGGTTGTAGTTGCCTTCAAGCCTTACATCTGCGAGCTCATTAAAGTTTCCATCTTCTAGCGCGCGAACCATGATAGGACGAGCCTATATTTGTAGTAAAATGCTATCAGTAGTACCCGTAAAAAAGGCAAAAGCATATACCAACGTTTGTAAGTAGGAAAAATGAAAAAAACATATATACCCAGTCTACTAATGTGTCGTCCATGGTACTGCTACTATCGACCGGTCGTTTCCCAGTGATTAGTTCCAACAACATGACACCGTACGAGAAAACATCGGACTTCTCAGTTAATTTACCGCTCGATGCATATTCTGGAGCTAGATATCTACACATGTTTGTGCAGAGAAGTAAATTGGTCACTCTACAAAGGTTATGTTTCTTGAGTGGCATGAAAAATCTTATCTAGTGAAAAAACGCTAACCCGAAAGTTCCCATCACACGAGTAGATACATGAGTGTAGTTATCTGAAGTTAACTTGGCCAATCCAAAATCAGCCACCTGAAAAAAGACAAATGCTTAAAGTCATCAGCTATAGTGATTTTGCATCAACATAAACTGAAGCTGAATGCAACTACTAGTTTATCACCATTGCATCAAAGTTGAAGTCCAAGAGAATGTTTGCAGACTTGATGTCACGGTGAATGATCCGAGGATGGCCTATGACGATTTCTCAGCCAAAATAAATTACTAGTCAGAAATTTTTTTTCTCTGTTTTTGCAACATTGGTTAAGATATGAGATTGGTGTAATGTGCAAAACTCACAGTCTTCATGAAGGTAAGCGAGTCCTTTCGCAGAACCTAAGGCGATACGCATCCTGGTGGAGAAATCCATTACTGGAAGATTCTTCCCTGTAATAATAATAACAACCAACAAAGGTTAAAAAGTCTTGAATCTATAGACTAGATAAAACATTGTGTTGTAAGTTTGAAGTGTCTAACCATGAAGATGATATTCCAAAGTATTGTTAGGAACAAACTCATATACCAACATTCTCTGCCCATCAGCAATACAATATCCAACCAAAGAAACAAGATATCGATGATGCACACGGCTAATGATATCAACCTCAGCTTGAAACTCTCTTTCTCCTTGCCCACTACCTGATTTTAAACTCTTAACCGCGACTTCTTTCCCATTAGGCAACACACCTTTGTGCACATACCCAAATCCTCCCTGTCCCAAAAGGTTAGAATCTACAAAGCCTCCTGTTGCATCCGCGAGCTCTTGGTAAGTAAAAGTGCTTTTATTGAATCCGAGGGCTAGAGTAGGTGGAGGAGGAGGTAAAACCGGGCGTGCTGGTCCTGAGTACAAGGAAGAATTATCTCCGCTTGTAGGCATCCGTGGAGGAGGAGGCGGTGATGGTCCACCGCCTCCCCAACCACCAGAAGGTTGTTGGTTTTGGCCTTGTGAATTTAGGTGCCAATTTGGATAATTCTGTGAAGCATTGTTGCTGTTGTTGTTGTTGTTTCCATAGTATTGATATTGATTTCCTGAGACAATATTTAAAATGGTGAAACTTTTGATGCAACAACAGACGTATATGTGTACAGTAAATGGTTTTACCTTTCATGGATTCAGCGTCGAAGGAATCATCTTTGCTCTTCCTTCTGCGTCTAAGACACACAATAATAAGCACGATCATCAATAGTCCAGCTCCAGCTAATACACCTATAATGATCGCCGTATTCGTATTAATTCCTCCTCCACCGCTAGTGCCGCTACCTCCACCACTAGTACTGCTGCCACCTCCACTAGAGGGAGAATTATTCGAGCGAGAGCCACCATTATCTCCAGATGGTGACGTTCTACTACCACCATTATCTCCACCCCTAGATGGAGGAGAAGGAGGGGAGCCACGTGACGGTGGAGACTCATTGCCGCCGCCATTTCCTCCACCACCCTGTGATGCCGGTGGAGGAGGAGAGGTATTGCTGGAATCCGGGGGAGAAGGAGCTTGTGGAGCTGGTGGTGAGGTGGAATCAGGGGGAGGAGGTGATGAGCCTTCTTGAGTAGGAGGAGGAGGAGATGGAGACGGTGGAGACGGAGAAGAGCTTGAATTTGACGGTGGGGGAGCAGATTCAGGGGAAGAAGCCATTGGAGAAGAAGAAGAAACTCTCTATCTTCTCTCCCTTAATCACTCAAATTGTCTAAGAACAACAAACAACGAACAACAAAACGTAGATACACAAATCATTTATCAGATGGTGTTATTTGACCATGATTTCTTGTGTTATTATATTCGTCAGATAACTAACAATTAACAGCAAACAGAGTAATGCTAAGATTGTTAGATTTAATACAGAACTAGCAAGAGATTAGTACCTTAGAGAAATAGATTAAGGGGAGAGTGCAAGAATAGAGAGAGAAAGAAACATTTTGGTAAGAAAATGATTATAGAAAGTAAGTAAAGAGATGAGATTTGCTCAGTCTTCATCCCGACAAACATGCCTCTTCTCTCTCTGTGTCTTAATAACTGTTTTTCTGTTACTTAGTTGCATCGGTCTTATTTTTTTCATTTTGAGTCCGTGATGTTAGGTGCTAAAGATGTTGATTCAATTCCACGTAAATCCATGCATTATTTGTTTGTTAGCTGCATCCATTGAATTAATTCATCTTTTGTTTTATTTAAAGCTTTAAATTTAAATGGTTAATCCATTTTAAAAAATCTATTTTACATTGATCAAAGTTTGTTTGAGTGTTGTTATAATAGAAACTAGGATAAGACCCGCGCCTTGCACGGGATTAAGTTATTATTTTTATTATATTTTGGAGAATGAAACAATAGTTTGGCTTCATTTGGATTAGGGGTGTTCAATCCGGATATCGGGTTGGTTTCGGTTTGGTTCGGTTTTTTTCGGTATTTCGGTTAGTAAAATATAACTACTATTCTAAATCCATATTTACTTTGACTTTAGTCTTTCACATACTTTTGAAAGATTTCAACTGGACGACTAAATTGATCAGCCAATCTTATTACTTTAAATCATTAGTATTTATTTATATATATATATTATTTAGTTTGAATATTTATTAAATAAAAATTCATATGCGTTATATTTTTATGATCATTTGTAACTTATTATAACAAACAAAATAATCTATTGATCATAAAATTTTCAGAATGGGAATCTTCAAATTTCTAATAATATATAGACGTTTTGAAAAATTCAAAATATAACATATAAGAAAAAATATAAATGTTTTTATTATATATTTAATGTGATTTTTAATATCTTTCAATTATATAAAATTAAAAAAAAAAACTAAGATACCAAAATTGTTATCAAATATTTATTATTCATAATAATTAATTTTCATATATACGTTTAATCATATTAGGTAATTTCGTAGCTTCTAATTAAGGAAAGTGCAAAAAAAATTTGGTAGATTATTTATCAATTCGATAGTTAGTTTAATAAAAAATATAATGTATGTAAGTTAAGATGAATCAACCTATTTTTCTAAGAATAGTATATTTTATATAGTCAATTATTAAATGAGAATTTATAATCATACAGTTCTATGATCATTCATATCGTTTTATAACTGAATATTTAAATCATCGATAACAAAATTTTCAATGTGAAATCTTTAATAAGTTTATAATTTATAAATGTTTTTAAAAATTCATTGAAAGTTTTAATATTAAAATATTTATGTAATCTTATGGTATATAGTTTAATCTATATATATATGTTTTATTATTAAATGATATTTTTTACTCATATGGTTTTAAAATCATGTGTATCTTCTTATAATATTAAATAAAAGTTCATATTAATACAATTTTATGATCATTTGTAACTTATTATGACAAAAAAATAATCTATTGATCACAAAATTTTCAGAGTGGGAATCTTCAAATTTCTAATAATTTATAGACGTTTTGAAAAATTCAAAATTTAACATATAAGAAAAAATATAAATGTTTTTATTATATATTTAATGTGATTTTTTAATATCTTTTAGTAATATAAAATTAAAAAAGAACTAAGTTACAAAAATTGTTATCAATTATTTATTATTCATAATAATTAATTTTCACATATACGTTAATCATATTAGGTAATTTCGTAGCTTTTATTTAAGGAAAGTGCAAAACATTTTTGGTAAGTTATTTATCAATTAGATAGTTAATTTAATAAAAAGTGTAATATAAGTTAAGATAGACCAACCTATTTTTCTAAGAATAGTATATTTTATATAGTTATTTATTAAATAAGAATTTATAATCATACGGTTCTATGATCATTCTTATTGTTTAATAACAAAATATTTAAATCATCGATAACAAAATTTTCAATCTGAAATCTTTAATAAGTTTATAATTTACCAATGTTCTTGCAAATTCATTGAAAGTTTTAATATTAAAATATTTATGTAATCTTATGGTATATAGTGTTTAATCTATATATATATATATTTATTTTATTATTAAATGATATTTTTTACTCATATGGTTTTAAAATCATGTGTATCTTCTTATAATAAAAATGTTAAACCATTGATCATTAATTTTTAACATAATTATTTTAATAGTTTTAGTCATTTATTGTCGTTTTTAAAAATTCAAAATATAACATATACGAAAAAATCTAAATTTTACTTTTATAGCTAATTTGATTGTTTAATTTATTTTAATAATATAAAATTAAACAAAAAATGATGAAGGAGATATAAATTGTTATCAAATCTTTATTATTAAAATCATTAATTATCATATATATATTAGTCATTTATGGTAATTCCGTAGGTTTTATTTATGGAAAGCAAATAGCATATCATATCATTATATCATATAGTTTGACCAACTTATGTATCTAACAACATATAAAAATCGAATGTGGACCTACTTATTTTTCAATTGAATGTAATTGACTACCTAATTGAGTGCCACCTATGCATTGGGGCCTCTTTTAATTAATACAAAATTGAGGTTATATCTTTTCAAATGTTCCTCAATTAATATATAAGGGATGAGATAATATATTATTTTAGATATATTTTATGTTTTAAATAATAACCCACAAAAAATGTAATCGTAATATTAACAATAATCTGATTTACCATATAAACAAATATTATAAGTAGTACCAATTTTAATAGTTTATTTATATCAAATAAATAAAAGTAATTTATTTTAATATTTATTTATATAAAATAAATAAATATTAACTTATTTTTATATTCCAATATAAATAATATCAGTTGATATTATATGATGAACATAGCATAATACAAAAACATGTTTAAATAATGAAACCATCTAGATAAATAAATTATATAAAGTAACGTGTGATTCATAGAATATAAGGCGTAAATATTATGTAGAAATGATGAATCACATGTTGGAATAAATAAGGGTTGACGATCTATTTCCCCCTCGGAACTTTCATATAGCACCAGTTATCCACAAAGTTCAGACCTCGTTCCATATCTCCATGAGATGAAACTCAATAATCTATTTCCCCATCGATAGAAAGTTCGAAATCTATTTACCCCTAAATTAATACATCAAAATCTATCAACACATAAACCACATTTAAGTACGGTTTACTGTTCACCAAAACGGTGATAACCATTAAACGCCAACCAGACTCAAAATTAACCGAAATAAACCTGATTACAATAATTAAAACCTTACCCACCCGAGTTTATTACCCGTAAGTCAACCAAAGAGAGCAAACCCACCAAATCAGAAACTTTTACGAAGAACCCTAAACCACCCGAGTCTGTGCATCCATGGCGTTACCGGAATGGGGAGATGTTCCTCCACTCAACGACGAGGATTCTGATGGAGAAAACCGTACTGAAAGAAACGATTACAACATTGAGCAAGCTGTGATTGACTTTGACGGTGAATCACCCATTCGTCACAATGTCTATCCAGACACAGAGAGCGATGATGAAGAAGAAGAAGTCCAAAGAACAGTGAGAAAGCGTAACAATATCGTCAGAGGCGAAGGAAATTTGTTTGAAGGACAAGTCTTTAGCACTGGTTTGGCTTTTAAGGAAGCTGTTCTTGATTATGCTCTGAAAACAAGCAGAAATCTCAAACAATACAGGTATGACAAAGATAAGCTTGGCTATAATTGTGTTGGCGATGGCTGTTCATGGCGGATCTACTGTTCCACAACGGGGAAGACATTCCAATGGCAAGTTAAAGTCTTTAAGAATGTGCATAGCTGTGTCCCTAATGGTTGTTGTGAGATGATCAAAGTTCCAGTCATTGCACGCTTGTTTGTCGACAAGATTCGAGAAGAACCGGAATACTTTATGCCAATGAAGATCGAGAAACTAATCATGGAGAAGTGGAAGATCAATGTGTCTAGACCTCAGTGTCAAGCTGCAAGGAACAAGGCGTTGAGGTGGATTGCGAGAGAGTATGATGAACAGTTTGCGCGTCTCCATGATTATGTTAAGGAGATACTGGAGTCGAATCCCAATTCTTCTGTGGAGCTTGAGTGTCTGCCAGATGAGAAAGGTTTAGAGCTATTCAATAGGTTCTATGTCTGTTTTGACATATTAAGAAGAAGCTGGAAAGATACTTGTAGGCAGATTATAGGAGTGGATGGATGCCATCTGAAGTCGGAGATGAAAGGGATGTTATTGGTAGCTCTAGGTCGAGATCCAGATAATGCAATATATCCTATTGCTTGGGCTGTAGTGCAAGTAGAAAACACAAATAATTTGTTGTGGTTTGTGAAAAAGATAAAAGATGATTTGGGTCTGCTTAATGGTGAAGGATTTATCATGGTCTCGGATAGGCAAAAAGGATTAATCAAAGCTGTTCAGACTGAGCTGCCAGAAATAGAGCATAGAATGTGTGTGAGGCATATATACACAAATTTGAAGGGGAAGCATGGAAAAAAAGGAACAGATTTGAAGCTTCATGTTTGGAATCTTGCGTGGAGCTACAATGAGCCACAATATTATGAGAACTTGGACAGGATATTCAACTACGATTCTCAACTTCATGAAGATGTGTTAAAGACAAATCCCAAGTCTTGGTCTAGAGCATTCTTTAAGCTTGGAAATTACTGTGAAGATGTTGAGAATAATTCAACAGAATCGTGGAACAACACAATTCTGAAGGCTAGAGACAAGCCATATGTCCCTATGTTGGAGATGATTGCTCGACAGTCAATGGTCCGTATCGCAAAGAGAAGTGTGATAACGTTAGATCACAGAAGCTTGTGTACTCCTTATGTGATTGAGTACCTAGAAGAGGAGTTAGAGAAAGCATCGGCGTGTGTGGTGCATAGAAGCACAAATAACACATTTGATGCGAGAATTGGTGGGTGCTCGTATCGTGTTAAGGTTTTGGCCTGTTGGAGAAGAACCACGAGTGCATCAAGCTCCGGAGCCACCACAACCTGGCCGTAAGAAAGGTGAAAAAGATGGAAAGAGAGGAAATAACAGTAAAAAGAGGAAAAAAGGAATAAATGAGTCTCCAACAAAGAAGAAACCCAAGATGTTGAAGAGGATAATGCATTGTAGTCAATGTGGTGTAGCTAATCACAACTCTCGATTTCACAAGAAAGCACAACAGGTTAGTTTATCATTTGTGGTCCTTACTCTTTTGTATTTGTGTGATGGTTCTTATGGTATGATGTTACTTTCGCAGGCTCCTCAGCGTGACTCTTCTCAGGTTGAGTCTTCACAGGCTCAAGAATAATATGTTTGTGTTGGTGTAATGATTGATGGGTTAAGCTCTGTCAGTTTTTTATTTTGTTGAGCTACTAGGCATTTTGTTCCTTTTGCAATGTAAAAGAGCTACTTGTGTGTTAGAGCTACTTGTTATGGTTTATGAAATCAAAAACTACTTATTAGTTTTACGTATGTTTCTTACCTATGAGAATGATGACAAATGATAGAAACACAACAATATCATTACAAGAAACACAGCTCATGTCTAGTGACACTTGACATAACAAAACAAACACATAACAAGTGGCACAATCCGAACACAACAAGACAAGATTCCTAGCCTACTAGTTTCACTAAACCGATCATCAACATACATCCAATGACTCCACCAATTATCATTTTCTTCATGTTTGCCTTGGATTCCAACAAAGCATCTTCAACCCTCTCAAAAATCTCTTTCTCTAGCTTCATTTGCACACTCTCAAACATCATCTTCTCAAACTCCTCTCTACCTTGATCTATCTTTTCCATGGTTTGTTCGATTTTTTTTAATTGAGCACCCAATTTGTCTATCTCATTTAGAAAAGCCTCATCCACCCATTTGAAAACATGATTGTCATTTTCAAGCTATAAAACAAGTTTTCTCAGATTAAACACCAATGACATTCACAAATTACATAACCATTGCAAAATATAATCACATTACCTTATGTGATGCAGCATAAGAACAACGATAGTATCTGCGATACGGATTGAAGTCAGATTTTGAAATCTTTTCCACAACTGCAACCCCACACCAACATTGGCTCGGAACTCCCGAGACTCTACCTCTTCCTCGGCGAGATGATGCAGCAGTCGAATCTCCAGTTAGATTGCTCATGGTGAAAGATGGATTTCAAATCGATTTTAGGGTTCCTAGCTTTACAAAGTTCAGATTTGGGAATTTTGGGAAAAGAGAAAGCTTTTACCCGACTTTGATGGGTCCGGTTTACTCTGGTCAAAATTTAAATTCGGTTTACGGTCTGAATATATGTGGTTTGGTTTTTGGTTTTGGTTGTAAACCCAATTAACCAGATTTAGGGGTAAATAGATTTCGAACTTTCTATCGATGGGGAAATAGATTATTGAGTTTCATCTCATGGAGATATGGAACGAGGTCTGAACTTTGTGGATAACTGGTGTTATATGAAAGTTCCGAGGGGGAAATAGATCGTCAACCCAATAAATAATTATGGGGCGCCGTTAGAGTTTTAATGAGAACATAAAGCAAAAAAAGTCCTTGTAACAACACGAATGTACAAAACTCCTTCATGTGCATGTACCGTGTAGATCATCTTCAGTTATTGGATATTTGACCTTTAATAAAAAGTATAGTTTCATTTAAAACCACAATGACACAAAAAGTAATATACCAAAATAGGGTAAAATTAGTAATGTTCTTGTTTTAATAATATAGATAGGAATCTGTGATTGCTTTGCAAAATTTGGGTAGTTAAGTTGTTATGTATGAATTATGTTACAGAACTGAACTAACCCCAGGTTAAAAGTTATAAAAATGTTAGGTTGAAAACTTCACATACATCTTAATTCTTTACGTGATTCATGTGCAATCCGAATAAACGACAGATCAAACCAGACCGGTTTTATGACAAAATGATTGGATTTTTAATAATCGAACAAAAGAAGCCATGCACTAATAGTTCAATATACCAGTGCCATGACATACAAATTATACAATCAATCGATCTAACAGAAGTCTATCAGAATACGTAACTATTGGAGTGTTGGACCACAATAATCGAACAAAAGAAGCCATGCATCGTAGGTAACTAATAGTTCAATATACCAGTGCCATGACATACAAATTATACAATCAATCGATCTAACAGAAGTCTATCAGAATACGTAACTATTGGAGTGTTGGACCACAAGACTATTAGACTTAATTTTGCCACATTTATAATTCCGGAGAAGATATTATCCTCAAAGGTAACAACTTTGTAACACAATTTTCAACAACTTAATTTAGGAGAGGTAACGTATCCGGAAAGTCATCTATCGAGCCCTTCACTATATATACAAGACTCTTTGGAATTGTACACTCACCTCTCAAGAAACATAGCTTAAAAAGATAAAATTTGAAAATGGCGATCTTGCTCTCTTTCTTTTTGGTTTTGCTTCTTACTCTTGTATCATCAATCTTTCTTAAGAAGTTACAAAACTCAAAACTCAATCTTCCTCCTAGCCCCTCAAGTCTTCCTCTCATTGGAAACTTGCATCATCTTGCAGGGTTGCCTCACAGATGTTTCCATAAGCTATCAATCAAATATGGACCGGTGATGCTTCTTCGACTTGGCTTTGTTCCGGTGGTTGTGATCTCATCGAGTGAAGCAGCTGAAGCGGTTCTCAGAACTCATGACTTGGAATGTTGCAGCCGACCAAACACCTTCGGAACAAGAAAACTCTCTTACGGCTTTAAAGACATCTCCTTTTCTCCATACGGTGCTTATTGGCGGGAAATGCGAAAAATCGCGGTTATTGAGCTTTTTAGCCTTAAGAAGGTTCAATCTTTTAGGTACATTAGAGAAGAAGAGGTCGACTTCTTGGTGAAGAATCTGACGGAATCTTGCTTGAAACAATCTTCCGTGGATTTAAGTAAAACATTCTTCTCCCTCACGGCAAGCATCATCGGTAGAGTAGCTTTAGGACAGAACTTCCACGAGAGCGGCTTCATTATTGATCAAGAAAGGATCAAAACGCTTGTTACGGACGCAGTGGAAGCTCTAGGGACTTTCACTTTCTCTGACTTCTTCCAGGGTGGAGTCGGAAGATTCGTAGACTTTCTGTTTCAACGACACAAGAAGATCAACAAAGTCTTTAAAGAGCTTGATGCTTTTTATCAGCATGTGGTTGATGATCACTTGAAGCCAGAAGGAAGGAAAAATCCGGATATCGTTTCCTTGATGTTGGATATGATGGATAAACCCGAAAATGCAGATTCTTTCAAACTCAATATGGATAATCTCAAGGCAATCCTCATGGTAATAAGCTCATCAAATCTTGTTTTTTTTTTCACATCTTATTAAACCACAACTATATAGAATTAGATTTTAATGTTTGTTATGTGATCTTCAGAATGTGTTTCTTGGCGGGATAGATACAAGCTCTATAATAATGATTTGGGCGATGACAGAACTTGTTAGAAACCCTAGAGTGATGAAGAAAGCTCAGGAAGATATTCGAACCATCCTTGGGGCCAAACGGGAAAGAATAACTGAAGATGATCTAAACAAAGTTGATTACTTAAAGCTCATAATCAAGGAAACATTCAGATTGCATCCACCAGTTCCATTTATCGTCCCAAGGGAAACAATGTCTCACATCAAGATCAAAGGCTACGATATTCCCCCGAGAACGCAAATCCAAATTAATGTATGGACAATCGGACGTGACCCCAAGCGTTGGACCGACCCTGAAGATTTCATCCCTGAACGGTTTATTAATAGTTCTGTAGATTTTAGAGGACAACATTTTGACCTATTACCTTTTGGTTCTGGTCGAAGGATGTGTCCCGCGATGCCAATGGGAGTTGCTACTGTGGAGCTAGGGTTGATGAATTTGCTTTACTTCTTCGATTGGGGATTGCCAGATGGGATGGAAATTGGAGAAATTGACATGGAAGAATTTGGCAATCTCACCATTGTCAAGAAACTACCTCTTCAACTTGTACCCCTCCGACGTTACTGATGTGGAGTCTAAAAGGCTTGATAGCATGGAAAGATCACGAGCAAGGAACGTAAGGTTCTTATAGATATTGTTGCGTTATGTAATAATTGATGTTTGAACGATACTATATCAAGAAATAATAAAGTTCAGTGTTTTATTTAGAAAGTTGCGTCATAGCTGATGTTTCATTTTACATAGTTTTGGAAAACAAGTCAATTAACATCATTTTAAATGACTTTTCCTTGAGATTAGAAAAAAAGGTGGCAGGTATAGGGCAAGAAGGGGATGTGGATGTGCCCGTCCCTAATTTTGTTGTTTTTTCATAATAGTTATTTTCAATTTTATTTTGAATCCATATAAACCAAGCATTAGTTATAAGAAAATTATTATAAATCCATACCAAAACTAGAATTGACATCCGCCTTCCATTTGAAGGTGTAGAGAGAAGGAAAAAAAATATTTCTTCACTGATCTGATGGAATCTTAATGGTAGTGAGCAAATGAATATGTAACCAGTTCAAGAACATAGGGTGAGGTACATCAATTATTTATAATAAAACTAAAATGTGACATATATATGATATAAATTTAGCAATTAATTCATATTGCAAAACTTCAAACAGAAATATAAACAAAGTTAACTGTGATATTCTTTTATTTTAAAGAGTTTCACGGTTCATAAATAAATTGGAGAAATATGAGAGTTCCGTATGCAAAATAATAAAACACGCACTAAGTGTTATAAAAGAAAATATTTACTCATTATTCAATCAATTTTAAAATAATTACATTCAAAATTTTATATCAAATCAATTATGTGCACATTTCATTTAGAATATCTCTTTAACCAAAACATGATAACAACACAATATAAAAGTTGAAAACATACAAAACTCTGTGGCTTAGCACTAATTATTACCTAGTGTTTATAAATGATTAAAATATAATAATAATAGGAATACATGTGAACTGTATAATCATGAATAAGAAGAGCAAGCGGTAAAACGAGTGAGAAAGGAGCGAAACGAGTTTTAATTTTAAGGAAGCCTAGTCTCCTTCAGACGAGTTGAACGAAATGGTCTATTCAAGCTCCTGAGAACGAGCGGAACAGCCTGGTCTTTCAAATCAAATAAATAGTTAACCCACGATTGACCTTTATCTTGCCTATCTCTGTCTCGCATGAAAAGTCGAATGCGGGTAAGTCTCCCTCGTGTGAGGATTGTCATAAGTTGTGTCTGTCTGCTGTTAAATGACTTCACTTAATAGAGTCCTAAGGGCAGTCTCTTTGAGAAGGGGCCATATTGGTCAATATCTATTTGTCTTAATTATACTTGAGATGTCCATAATTTTTGTAGGTATTTTGAACTCTATTGCTGATGAAGGTGACCTGTTTATTAGAAGCACAGCAGTTGCAGCAGCATGGGCACGAATACTCGTTACTTGCCTTATACCCGCTACTTGATCCGTACTCGCCTCATTTTTTCAAGTATTCGTTGTTGCCAAGTCAAGTATCAAGTCGTTGCTACTTGCAAGTACAAAGCAAGTAACAAGTATCACAAAAAAAATTACGAGTCGCCTTGATATTACTCGTTACTTGTTTTACGACTTAAAAAATGATAATTAAAACATAAAAACCAAAGCTCTAAACAAATATTTCTTTGTTGTAATAAGTAAACAATACTTTCTTATAGAATTCTATCTTCTTCTTTTTATATTAAGTGCAAATATTTTATTTAAAATAACTCTCGTGTTTTTACCAAGTCGAGTAAATAAAATAAACTTTCATAACCTTCTCTCGTAAAATATTATCTATCAAGTAATTTTTAGAAATTTGGAAATATATCCAAATAATTAATAAATACTTGTAAGTAGCAAGTAATTGAACAAAGCAAGTAACTTGCAAGTAATATATTTTTGAACAAGTACTTGAAATAACAAGTACTCGTTTCCGACAAGTCAAGTACAAGTCGAAAAATTCATTACTCGTTCAAGGCAAATCAAGTATCAAGTATATCTAAAAAAACAAGTAACCGCCTTGCACCCAACCCAACAGATCTCAACAATCTTAAGAAATTTTGTTGTCTGATGACTTATGTACATTCAGTAGAAGAAAATCTCCTGACCAAGGGCTAAGCGAGTCATGCATATTCACAGGATATCCAGATGGAGTTAAAAGGTTACATGATATTGCTTTTGGAAAATCAGAAGATGGTGTATTGTGATTCTCATAGTGCAATAGGTTTGAAAAAGAATGTTGTGCACCATGAGAGAATGAAACATGTGGCAGTCAAATAACACTAAACCACCACGTGATTCATTAAGAGAATATCATAAACTTGGTATAGAAGATATAAACCCAAAGAATAAAAAAATTATGCGATATATCATGATCCAATCACTACAAGAAAACACATCGTTATTGACGGTCAAAAATGTCCCTTTTATGTCGTTAACCATGATTTGGGTCGCATTTACAACATCCTAAGAAATGTCCCTAATCGCGTGTCGTAAATTTTATATGGCGTTAAAATGTCGTTAATTAGTGACAGATTTCTATGCGTGTTTCTTTTGTCCTTATATAGCGACATCCTGTCGTCACTAATATACCACTTATTTACGACATTTGTTTCTGATGCTAAGTAACAACGTACCCATATGTTGCTAATTAGCTTCACTTTCTAAATGTCAATAATTAACGATGCAATGCCTAAATGTGGTATTTTAATAATTTGTTTAAAATTAATTAAATCATGTAACTAAAAACTTTCAGATTAAACCAGTATACAGAAAATGGAATTGGTTTGCAAAGTAAATAATTAAAATTAGTTTATAAATAAAATCTGGGTTACAATTAAATTTGGTTAACAAACTAAACCGGTTTAAGCATAAAATGGATAACAACAATACAAACCTAAACCTAAATAATAAAAAAATCTTCATGCCCTTCGTTGTCTTGCGCCGTCAACTGAAGTATCGTCATTTTGCTCCGGTCGCTTCAAGACCGTCTTTCTTGGCGGGATTCCGGAGCCTAAGGGGATTGAATCTCGATTGATAGCAAGAGATGGAACCAGAGAGTGAGCAGCGATAGAAGCTGTGAGCGGTGGAGATAGGAGGAAGTCTTGAGTGATGAGCGGTGGAGGCAGAAGAGCCGTGAGCGGTGAATCTAAAAGGATGAGGTGAGCAGTAGAGATAAGAGGATGAGGTGAGCGGTGGAGATAGGAGAGCCATGAGCAGTGGAGATAGGAGTAAGAATATGAAGATGAGACGAATGACTAAGAAGTAAAATATTATCGAAGTGTGGAAGGAGGAGAGAATAGGAGATAGAAGAAGCTCAATGCGAAGGACTGAAAACAAATCTGAAGGAGAGAGGAGAAGGGGGAAGAAAAATCTGAACCATTAGATTAAAAAATAATCAAGGGTGTAGATAGCAATCCTTGCAAAAAGATATTGGCCAATAAGAAATAAGAAACTTTTAAAGATTCACAAATAATTGTAATTTTATTGTTGGTCAAATTGTCGTTAATATGTCGTTTTAAAACCCCCAAATAACTGTAACTCATTTTTTAAGATTCACAAAAAGAAAAGTTTACATCTTGCACACACTAATATTTCATTGTAAAGGTACATAGTATGCAATATCTTTTACACCAAGTTGTTGCTAATAATCGTATAAATAAACGTAATCATATATCGTATGTCTTATAGAAATCTTGGAATAGCTAGTGATATTTGATTTTTTCAATGAAGGAAAAAAGTGATAATATTGGATATATAATAGTAGGCTATATAATATTATAACAAATAATTTTGTACAATAAACATAGTATACCATGAATTTTAGATTTGGAGGTTCAAGACAAAAATTTGTGGTTTAGGGATTGAAATTATCGTTACTATATCGCTAATTACTAACGAACTAACGACGGAACACCATGAATAGGCGTTAACCGGATGCTAATTTGCGTCATATACATGTCGTTGGTAATTTACACAGGGTTATGCACTTGTGTTGTGTGTGTTTTGACTGGAATTAACGACGGATAGTTTACGACATTGTTTTGATGTCGTTAATATGTCGTTAAATAACAACAATGTAATGACGTATACTGTAGCCATGCTTTAGTGATGGTTTAGCGACATAAGTTTCTTTGCTGACATTATAGTGTAGTTAAAATGTCATTAAAAACCGACGTTTGTGTGTGTCGTTAATTACCGACGTATTAACGACGTATGTATATCTTTGTCGTCCGTGTGTCATTAAGATGTCACTAATTTACGATGTTATGTTGATGTCGTTAATTTCCGTCCTTAATAGACTGTTTTCTTGTAGTGAATATAGATTATAGATAGTCTTGAGCGATTTATCTGCATACACAATCACACCGTATATATAGTATAGATATGCCAAATTACGTTGACAAAGAAAATATAAGCCAAATGGCCCAAATCACTCTACTACTACTACAATGATAATCAAATCTTATTATTGACTCTCTTTGCTTGAATCTCCACTCCGTCGCGAGCACCACGAGCATCTCCACCACCAAAAAGTTTCTCAATCTCTTCCAATGGCAATCCTTTGGTCTCCGGCAACATAAAGAAGAAGAACCACCACGCTACAACCGCGATTCCAGCGAACATAAAGAACACACCTCCCATCGTGATCGTCTTCATTATTGACAGAAAACTCATAGAGACCGCTGCGTTCATGATCCTATTAACCGCAACGCCTATGCTCGCTCCCTGAGCCCTAAGTCTCAGCGGGAATATCTCAGAGCTGTACACCCACGTTATAGGCCCAAGCCCGATCGAGAAAAACGCTACAAACGTGTACGCAGAGACGATGCTCAACCTCAAGGCCCACACTAACCGCCCGAAACGGTGAACTATCGTGAGACCAATCGCTAAACTGGTCGACGCAAAGACCATACCGCCTGTACTCGTCAACAAAAGCTTTCTCCGACCTACCTTGTCCAGCAAGAAAGTAGCTATTACTATAAAAACAGCCTTGGTTAAACCTACACCGACCGTGGCTAGTAAGAGCTTGTCTTTTGAAGTCACTCCAGCTTTCTCGAAGATCTTTGGGCTGTACAAAACGACGGCTTCGATCCCAGTCGCGTGCTCGAAAAAATGGATCCCCACGGCCGCGATCAAGATCAAACGCACCGCGGGTGTAGGGTTTATCACCAGCTCTCTCCATACACCGCGGCCAACCGCTTTAACCGCTCCATCTTCCTCTATCTCTGCAGCGGCTAAAATGTCCCTGAAGCGTTCTTCAGCTTCTTCTTCGGTGTTGGATATCAAAACCATGATTTTCTTGGCCTCTTCTAACCTACCTTGCATCACAAGCCACCTCGGAGATTCAGGCATTTTCAAAATCCCAAACGCTAATATCATTGAAGGAATCGCTGCGAGTCCAAGCATCAATCTCCAGCCGAGTTTCAACGTCAATTTCCCGAAGAAGTAGTTCGAAACATAGCCTAGTAAGATCCCTAGACTAATACAAAGCTCGGGGAGCGAAGTGAGAAAGCCTCTGTGTGAAGCAGAGGCTATCTCGGCGGAGTAGACCGGAGCTATCATTAGAGCAAACCCTACACCCACTCCAGCTATACATCTTCCTACCATTAAAACGGCGTAGTTTGGACCGTAACCCATAACAACCGATCCAACTAAGAATATCACGGAGGAGAGAGCAATGGTGTAACGCCGACCGATGACGTCAGATGTTTTTCCCGCCGTTAAAGATCCAACGAGAGCACAAAGATTCAGGATGCCCATCAAAACTTCTACCTGATCATCGTTTATTTTCAGATCATCTTGTATAAATATCCGTGCTCCGCTCATAACTCCCGTATCTAAGCACAAACAAAAAGAACAAGAAGATTCATTAACATAAGGGTTTTGGTTGGACGGTAAGATTCAGACAAAAGCATGCTAAGCAAGCATCATATAACGTGGAAAAATCTGCGTTTTGGTATGATATAGAGATTTACCATATCCGAAGATGATTGAAATGATGGAAGCAACGACAGCACACCCGAAAGCGAATTTGTTCATATGGGTTGGGTTTGGATTCGACCCGGCCGGTGAATTATGACCACCAGCGTGAACCATGGGGAGTCTTTTTTCTCCTCTCTTTTTTTGTTAGTTTTTTCTTAGGTTAAATGTTCTAGTAGCTTGGAGTATTGATATGTGTCTTTCTTTGTATATATAGACGCACTCACACTGTCACACACATGAGTCATGACTTTTGGTCGCCACTTAGTGGAAAATGACGATCATAAACTTCAACAGTGTTCGCGGGTCCCAAGTATTCTGTTTGGTACGAGAATTAGATATTTACGAAATATAATATTTTTTTCGGTAAAAACGAAATATAATATTTCCTAGCTAACTTAAGATTTTGACCTTAATGAAGAAGTAGGAAAGAACAAATTGAAAAGAACTCAAACAAAAACAATCAGAAAATATTGTGCACATGTTGTCATATAAGTGCTTTAAAATTGCATTTAACATGTGCAAAAAGCTTTATGAAAAGTTACAAAAAAAAGTTTATGAAAATATTTTTTTGAGATAGTTTGCGGTTGTCCAGCGGACCGAAGCCCAACCGACTAATCTCCTAAAAAATTAAATATTCATGTCATCAAGCCATACAAAAGAATAAATTTGAGTTTGGTATATTTTAAACCGGGAGTTCTTAACACCTTTTGAAACCTGCCGTACCACTCAACTACGATTGTGTGGTTAGTTTATGTTAAAAGCAATATATATAGCTCTTAGAACATCTCTAAAAAAATTTCTATTTTAGAGTTTTCAAACTCTATATTTAAATTTTCGTAGTGTTCTTTTTCAAAAGCAAAACTTTAAAATTAACTTTAAAATTATTTGAAATGTATACTATAATTTTTATATTTTTCATAATTAATATAAATTCATAAATAAATTATAAATAACAAGCACATATATAAAAATATTGCAGTAATATTAATTAATTAATTAATTATTACATTAGAATATAAAATTATAAAGAGAAATACATAATTAAATATTAAAATACAAACAAAATATCACATTATTCTATAAAATTACCTCTGTAATGCTCTATTTTCGGTACACAAAATTTGTTTGGACAATTTAGAGGTTCCGGAGCAAATTACTAGACTATTAGTATTGTTGTAATATTTAAATTTGTGAAATAATCATGTCTTCATGTATCTTCTTAAAAAGTTTTTCTATTAAGTTTCTCTTGTAATATTCTTGTTGTCTAATTCTAGTTTTAAAATATTATAAATCTTATTTTAAATTTTTATTTAATTTTATGTGTAAAATTTGAATTTATAAAAATAAATTTTAAATTTCTATGATATACAAACGTCATTATGATGTTATATTTGAAAGCCCTTAGTCAAAAAAATTATTATGTTATTCAAACCATTTAAAAATGACAAGTTAAAAGTCCCTATCTTCTTCACTTTCGGCATTTTCCTGATATGTGTAAAAGTGGTAAATATCCTTTAAAGATTCGTTTCCACATTTATATAACTTGGTGGCGTGCATGTTTTGTTGTACATACGTACTGTAGCACGGTTATATCTGTAAGAGCTATAATTCCAGTTTAAGGTTTCTATCTTGACCTAAATTAACAGGAACAATCAATGATGCTATATTTAAATTTATATTAATATTTATGTTCTCTTTAATCTATATTGTATTTGAACTATTTAATTTGCCTCAATAATAAACTAATTAAAATTAACTTTTTTGTCTCTTAAAACTATTAGACATGGTAAGCCTTTAAAAAAAACTATTAGACATGGTAAAAGGACTAGTTATGTGAAGTACTGCTCCAAGTGGAACGTGTCCAAATGGACCCAACGCTTATAAGAGGTGGAGGGGATGCTCGTGGTGCCAACGTTGATAAAACAGTGAATGTGTTTTCTTTTGTGTGTTTCTATTCCTTTCTCTTACAACAGAAAATAGAGTATATATATATATATATATATATATATTTTTTATATATATATTGTAATATTTGATTTCTGAAATATGGTGAGCTGAAAACGAAAGATCCGTGACAAACATAGTTTTTAATTGATTTCCTGAACGACGTTACTGTAATGAAAAACTATACCCAAACAAATGAATATTGAATACTTTCACCTTTTTATTTTTTTTTATATTTAGTCACTATTACAAATCAAAACGTGAACGAGAGTCACTAACTCGGAAGAAATCATGGATGAAGTTAAACGAATTTGTTGGGTAAGAAATGATAAACTGACCACGTTTTCGTTTTTATTTTAGTTAGGTAAGAAATGATAAATTCAACCACGCATTCGGAAAGAAACTCTTATTATGGAAAGCCAACTGAGAATAGACGGATCTAAATTAAAAATATATGCGTTTTTTTGCCCTTTTGACAAGATAATCCACACGGTTATTAATACAACCACACGTTCACAATTTAATAGTCTTCATGTACAACTAGTTTTTTTTTAATTAGTTTTCTTTTCAATCCAAAAATATGTTGTTTTTAAGGTGGTCAATCTGTTAGACTTAATCAGTTACATGTATCTAAAGTTTAGTTACATGTATCTAAAGTTCAAGTCCAACCAGACAGATAAATTATTTTCATCAATACTAAAAAGAGAAATCTTCTGGAAGATGAGAAAGAGAAATTTAAAGTGAACTTGTTAAGATTATTTGGGACGCATATGCCCAACACAGCCAGAAAGATAAGTTTTGGGGACTTTCCGGCTCAGTTGATAACTTGGGTAGGTTAGATCATATGGGCAGATCTTATTTTCCTCTACTCTATTCAAATTTTCTTCTATTTCTTAAAACAGCTATATATAAAAAAAAAATTAACGTCATTCTTAAGTTTATCAGTGGGAGCCATTTTTAAGAAGTCTACAACAATCTCCGTCCATTCAAAAAGTTAACCACCATATCTCGACAAAGTTTGTTTTAAATTATTTCTCACGAAACTCTTAACTGAATCGCTCTTTCCCTCTATACAAAAAGACTCCAAAAAAAAAAGTATAGACTTTAATATACTTAATCGTATATTTTTGATAAGAGATACGTCTTCTGTCACCGGTGTTTTTATTACATGCATATTCCACGTACTAGGGTTAATGATCTTGCCTACCCTAAGTGCATGATCAAAAATATGTGAATTTTTATTTGCTGATCTCGGGAGATTAGATGAGGATTCAAAGTTTATTTCATACCGAAATAGATGCTTATTTTTTATCCTTTTTATTAGTCATTTGCTAACTAGATATCTAGCATTTACAATACTATGTCTTCTGTATGATTTCGAGTATGATCTTATTGGTTTTAGAAGGTTTGTATTTCTGAAATACCGACCTTTAAAAAAAATTTGCAAATAAGAAGCTTAGCTTTTCAATTAGACGCCATAATTGCTATTTTAGCATTACCGTATCAAAATCCTTAATATACTTAAAACCTAGACCTCTATCTTCTTTTGGCTAGCATAACTTTCCCCAGACAATCCAATACACACCCCTTGCATTTCCTCTAGAATTTCAACAGAACTGAGATATGTACAATGCTTGTCAGCTTAGACGTGAATGTATTTGGTAATCTGAAACAAGACAAGACATGATTCGGCATTGATGTTGCCACTGCTTTTATTAGAACCTCATTTCCACCTTTTGTAAGATATTTAACTATCCAGCCATTCACTTAGTATGCATTCGATCCTGAAAAAACCCAAAAATATGTGTCTTTGAGCCTCCTAACATTTGGGAATTCCCAAATAAGATCTCATACCTCCTAAATTATGGATACCTAAAATGTCCTGCATTTCTTTTCTAGTTGCCTCCTAAATCCTATGACGAAATTGCAGATATGATTTGGCAAAAATTATGATCCGACATTTTTCCATAATCCTTTAGGATTTGCAAAATTGTTTGGCACTCTTCTTTCTGCGCTTGCAAAAGAAGATACTATCATCTTCAAATAGAAGATGAAAAATCACCGGACTCGCTCTTGCTACCTTTAATCATGTTAACTATTTATCTTGTTCTGCTTTCTTTATATTTGCAATCAACGCTTCCGTACATTTGATAAAAAGATATGGTGAGAGTGTATATCCTTATCGCAGTCCCATATGAGGAGCTATATGGACTCGTAGTTGTCCATTTAGCAGTATCATGTATTGCACTGATGTGATGCACTCTATCATCCACATGATCCATTGACAATCAAACTCCATTTTCGTCAGAAGAACTTGAATAAATTCCCACTCCACTCTATCATATGCTTTACTCATATCTGTTTTGATTGCCATAAATTTGTACTGACATGATCTGTTTGTCAGCATTCCATAAAACATTTCATGTGCTATCAAAATATTATCTGAAATTAAACGTCCTGCTACAAAAGATGACTGGGTCTCTTAAACTAGTTTTGACAGACAGCTCTTCAGACTATGGTACAACACATTAGAGGTAATCTTGTATCCAAAATTACAAAGGCTTATTAATCCTAGCTATGTCATCCTTGTAAGTCTTTCCATCTTTGGAATCAAACAAATAATTGTTATATTCAACAGGGTATCCAGCTTCCTTGTCTGCAAAAAGGTATTCACTAAGTTGTGTATGTCATCTTTAATTATCTGCCAAGCATGTTGAAAGAAGAAGGTTGTCATTCCATCCAGTCTCTGAGCCTTTTCCGAGTACATCATAGATAATTCTAGTCGAACTTCCTCTTTGTACCTGCAGCTATTAGACGTCTATTCATCTGATGATTTATACTAACCGGGATATCTTGTAAGAAACTATCAAAGTCGATGGGTGAGGTAGATGTAAGAGATCTTCAAAATAATACACTACCACATTTTCCACCCCTGATTCATCTGTTATCCATTGTCATCCTTCATTATGTAAACAAATAATTCCATTCCTAGACCGCCTCTTTTTAGTGAAAACAAAGCAGAACTTTGTGTTTGCATCCCAACTGAATGTCACATTTTTCTACTCTTTTGTTGCCAGTAATCTTTCTCATTTTTGTATGCCTCTTGTAACTTACTTGAAAATTCCACTATTTTTTCTTGAGTTATATTGTCGTCATTTTGGACCTCTTCTAGAGCACGATGGAGTTCACTTATCTTTTATTTCTCATATGGTGGATTATCCTTTCCTCATCGAGCAATTTCATGTCTACAGTTAGTCAATCTTGCCGAGTCTTGATTGGACTGTCCCTACAATATTTCCTATCCGCGGGTTATCGATTCAATTAAGCCCTCGTGGCCTATCAACCTTTCATCAAATCAGAATTGTCCTCTCTTCTTTGGAACCTTGTCCTTAATGACTGCCACTATAGGTTGATGATCAGAGTCCACTATTCCTAAATATTATGTAAATGAACAGGGAAATAAAGTATGTCATTCCTTGTTTGCCAATGTCCTATCCAATATACATCATATCATTTGTTTCCCTTTTCTTTATTGCCATGACAACATATTGCCTAAGGCTACAAAGTCAATCAGACCGCAATTTCTAATCATATTATTGAAAGACATAAAAGTTCATGGATTTAGTTAACTTCCTCCATGTTTCTTCGTGTGATTTATGGTAATCTTGTTCAGAGCTCAGATAATAAACCAAGTTTTTGTATGTAATACTAATAATCCATACCTCGTTAATTGTTTCCATACCTGAGACTGATATCTTTCTTTTGGAAATGGATCCCGTATACAAAGATAAGAAATAGTTTTTTCCTAAAATTTTTGCTTCCAAATCAATCATTCCATTAGTAGGGTAGAGAATGTGGACGTGAATAATCATTGTCGTAATATAATGTCAATATTTCACTTGTGCCATGTGGATCAACCGTAATCAACTTCTCGGAGGTGTGATTAAAACTTAGGACAAAATGAAAATCCTTAAAAACATGATTTGAGAAAAAAAAAAGTATTTCAAATTGCTCGGGATCAAGCTTCATCTATTTTTCTTCTTTTTTGGTGTAATCAAGCTTCACCTATTGTTTATCTCTATTTTATATTGACCACTATAGACATCTTTACTAGGAACAAACCGCAAAATTTTATTGATTTTGTTGTTAGTGTGAAATCTGGTTCAAAATTGATATAGCTATTAGAAAAGTATTGAAATATATTTCCGGGTGATATATAAAATTAGTGGGAAAAAAGCATCTCGAGTGGAAAGCAAAATGATGGAAGCACATTGGAATGAAACCAAGGCCATCAAGATTGGCCGAACTATTTGTTGGTACGATTTATATACATGTGGCATGGCGAAACAAGTTTCTGAAAACGATGCACCTCTCCTTTTTTTCTTAAAGAGCACATCGAACACAAGTCATTTCGTTCTAATTGCGTGATTCAGCTAAAGAAGAATATCTTTAAACTGAAACCATTTTTATATATAGCACATTAGCTAAGATTCAGTTAAGATTTATTCTCAAAAACAATTCCCAACAAATAGTATAAATAAAGAATTAATTGTACATAAATTTTATATAATGTAGTACACCAAGTATAGCCAAATATAAACAATTATTTCTTATAAAAAATGTAAATATAATGATAATAGTGATAATAGTTCTGCCAAAGCTATCAGTTAAACTCAAACTAAAGATAACCGAATATGCCGTTCAAAAAAAGATAACCAAATATAAACATTTATTTGAAATGTAACTACGATTGTGGGTTAAACATTTAGGGACAATGGGAGTGTTTCTGAGATGGCTTGGATGTTTAAAGATGTTAATGGCTTTTTATCTACATTATGGATTTAATTGGTAAGAGCCGTGGTTTCAATTTCTGGTGTAGAATTATAGCTGTGATTTTTTTTGCCTCCTTTGGCTTTCTCAGACGCAATGCAGATGTCAGATGTGTCTCTCCCTATCTTCAGTGTAATGTTCTTGAGGTTTTAAACACTGAAGCTGAATCAGTCAATGGTCAGAAAGACTACTTGAGTTTGGGCAAGGAAAGGTGAGCAAGGAGAATGGGTCCATAACTTGAGCAACAAACGACCTCTGCTTGCTTAATCATCCCTATCTTTTTCTTGTTTTATTAGTGTAAAAAGGAACCTGAAGGGTCAGAATTCAGAAAGTAATAACTGAGATTTTAACAGCAAAGTGTTTTGGTAAAAATCAAAGCACACGGTATCAGGTATTCTGCAACAGAACATGAACACTAGAAACCAGACATGCGCACTAATTTCCACGCTCTCTCTCTCTCTCTCTTGCAGAGAATCAAAGACTAGACATCAAGAAAATATAGCATATTGTGTTTTCTATCTCCTGTCTAGTTTACGAATGGCCCAACACTCAGCCTTGGTGTGGTGGTGGTGGTGGAGGCATAGACATGTGAGGATGGTGGTGCTGCATGTGTTGGGGCGGCGGTGGTCCACCTTGCTGCATGTGTTGCGGCGGTGGTGGCCCACCTTGCTGCATGTGTTGCGGCGGCCATCCATGTTGGTGCATTCCCATGGCTTGAGGTGGTGGTGGTGGTGGCCTTGGACCGCCGAAACCTTGTTGGTGATGAAGAAACTGGGGAGGTGGTGGCGGAGGCATTCCCTGAGTAGGACGGAATTGCATGGGCGGTGGAACAGCTAAGCCGTGTTGTTGTTGATGCTGCTGAGGTTGCCAAGATGGTGGTGGCTGAGTTTGGTAGACTTGTGGAGGTGGTGGCGGTGGTGTTGGACGGGGTCCTGGGATAGAAACAGGTGGCATGCCGCCATTGACAAAGGGACGTGGAATACCATTGGCTTGAGGAGCATTGGGATGCGTTGGCGGGCCGCTTGCGAAGAGAGTATGGGGTCTGCTTTTCTGGGTAATTGGATTTGTGGCAGCCAAAAGCCTCTCTGCATTCACAAAAGCAATGCGTTGTTGTTCCATTAAGAGAGAGAGAGATAAGAACTACAAAAAAAAAAGAATAACAGAAAAAAACAAGTGAAGAAGAGTAAGAGAGGCTAACCTGCTGGAGTACCATGGCGCTCTCCTTTGGTGTCTTTCTTGTACGCGTAAGAGACTGTGATTTGTCGATTACACAGATACTGTCCAGTCATTGCCTGCAATACACATTCACAGGATTAGGTGACTAGAGAAGCTATTAATGTGAAATATGTTGGCAACTCATTCTCGTAGACAAGTTTTACAGAAGTGAAAAGAGAATGACCTCAATAGCAGCATCAGAAGCGTCAAAGGAGTCATAGCTGATGAAACCGAAACCTCGCGAGTTGCCAGTATCAGGATCTCGCATTATCTGAAACGAAAAGTTGGGAGCATCAGCCGTTCTATTCCCAAACAAATAATAATAAACGGACTGAAATTTAACAAGTAAAAGATTATATACCTTAGGATTAGAAGCAATGCCACCAAAAGCGCTGAAAGTATCATACAAGATCTTCTCATCCACATCCTGTAACATAAAACCTCGTCAGCTATGAGTAGATGGCTAAAAGTAAACACCAAAATGATAGAAACTTACAGGGTCAAGATTGCCAATGAAAAGGTTAGCACCAACATCCAAGCTCTTCTTATCTTGAGACGCCTAAACACAATCAAAACAAAAAAAGTTAGCAAACTCCTCAAAACACACAATAAAGAAAGATGATAGACACCTTGTTAACACGAATAGGCTTGCCATGAATTTTAATCATGTTGAGAATCTTAATCGCCTGCACACAACAAACAAGCAAAGCAAAACGTTTACATTACAACTGCGCCGAGAAAGAAAGAAAGTTTTAAGACAAGAGACTTACATAGTCAGCATCTTCCTCGCTACGGAACTCAATGAATCCATACCCTAGGTGAAGACCTGTCACCCTATCTTTCGGAACGTAGACGTTAACTGATGAAAATACCAAAAAACAAAGAATCAGATCAAGAAACTAAACGAGATCGAATCAAAGAATTGAACTTTACCAACAGGGCCTGCTTGCACGAACAGTTCCCAGAGCAATTCTTCAGAAAGCTACAAATAATTCACAGAGATGAGTAAACACACACGAAATCGAAATCGGAAACCTAGAGTTAGCGGGAGAACCTGGGGGTCGAGCTGGCCGACGTAGACAGTAGCTTCTTGGTTCCTCTCGGCTGAGTGTTGGCCCAGGAGATTAGCTCCCACTCCCGGAGCTATTCGAGTCGTCATTCTACTTACGAGTCGTTCGCCGGAGAAATCGATTGAATGCTAAATCTGAGGTTTTGGATTTTGGTTTTTGTCTATTTTGCTTCTCGACGTTTCTATATAGCTCAGGAGAAGAAATAAAGGAATGAGGTTTTCGCCGACTAATTGGGTTTTTGGATTAGTAATGGGCTTTTTATTTTAGGCCCATTTAGTTTTTGTTTCAAAATATTTGATTGAGGTTTATATTTGGGACTTTTTGATTTGGTTTGATTGTAATTCAGTCCCATGCCTAGCAGAGTGTTCTTGTGTTGCTACAGTAACTTTCTAAGAACTTGATTCTTCAACCTCTTATTTCGCGCATATACTTGACAAATTAAGCATTTGTTAGATATTCAGGTGATCGGTGATGGTTGTGATTTCTCCACACAACTTTAATACTATCTACAATAATAAAATTTAAGCAATCAAGTTTTAGTCAAAAAAAAATTAAGTTGCTTTTGAAGAAGAAATATATTTGCTTTAGAAATTAAATTTTCTACAACTTTATGTTTAGTGTTTTCAAAACTTTGAACTAATTTTATAGCAATAAAATCTACGGCTTAAGTTTTAAAGTTACGGCTTTCTAGAGAGGAATGGTGGAAAAGAAATTTAAATTCAATATTAATAGCATTGTGTACATAGATCTACATTACATGGACTGAGTGGACATGCAGAGTAGAGACAAAATCTTTGCTATTTCTCTCTCTATCAAGCTATAATTGTTCTCATCTTTATATAAATTCAAAACACTAGAAACTTTTGTAGCTTTTACAGCTAATTCATGAGAAAATAAATGCATCCTGGATCAAGCAAGACAGCACAAACAAAAACACACATATCTTCTTTAGCTTTATGCATCAGCATCACTTTCTTGATCCGACACTTCTCTTGTTCGGGAAGAACCAGCAGCACTGGCCTTTGTATACAATCCAAGACTCTCTTCTAGTTTCTTCCACTCAGTTACCAAACGCGGAGGGTATTTCTTCTTCACGATCCTCGCCACTCCTCTCGCATCTTCCATCCTATTATTCCTCACCAACCCTTCAGTCAAATGCTTACACGTCTTGAAATCCGGAATCTTGTGAACCAACGCGCTCTTCTTGAACACAACCAAACCCTGATCATACAACCCGTTTATACACAGATGAAATATCAACGTCCTAAACGTAGCGGCATTAGCACAACAACCCTCTTTCTCATCAAGCCCTTCGTACACCTTCTTGGCCTCACCCATCATCCCTTTCACGCAGTAAGCAGTCATAAGATAGTTATAACTAATGGTATCAGGCTTCAACTCTACACTGCTCATTTCCTCCATCAACTCCTTGACTCTCTCGGGGCTCTCCTTCGCAGCGTTCATGAGCCTAACGTTGTAAACAGTGTTATCCAATTCACAGCCTTTACTCACCATCTCGCTCCACAAGCTCTCCGCTACATCGGTTTGCCCATTCTTATACAAAGATCCTAAGATTGTTGTGAAAGAAATGATGTTAACCTCAACACCTTTCTCCTCCATAACTCTCATAGTCTCCATAGCCTTATCCACCGAACCAGCATCGCAATACGACTTAATCAACATCCCGTAAGAGACTTTATCGGGAGTGATGTTACGATACCTCTGAGGCATTTCGTCGAACAGTTGGGGGACTCTTTCGAACAAGTCGGAATGGAGACAAGCGGCGAGCAAGGCGTTGAATGAGACGACGGATCTGGGCGTTCCGAGCTGTTCCATCTCCTCGAAGGTCCTCATAGCGTGGTCGAACATGGAGGCTCGTCCGTAAGATCTGATGAGCGTGGAGAGGAAAGACTCTGTTTTGATTTGTGGGTCTTTCTTGCGAGACTCGATTAAGGCTTCGACGTCGGAGAAGCGGTGAGATCTGGCGAGGCGGCGGACGGTGAGCTCCATGGCGTAGCGGGAGGAGAGAGGGGATGAGGGGTTGCTGGAGACGGAGTTGTAGATCGCCAAGGCCTTGTCGGGATCGTGGACTTTGCGGAGTTTGGACTTGGCTTTGGAGACGGTGATTGCGGCGGGAGATGCGGTGGTTGTGGAATCTGTGACGGCGGTGGAGAAACGGCGGAGGAAATGGAGGTAGAGGCGAGACGGCGTCATTGCAAGCGTCGTCGACGAAGGTGGTAGTGGTCGACTGTTGGATAAATGAAATGACTTTAGGGTTTAAGACTTTGGGAGAAATGGGTTTTGCAAGTTTGGCATTTTGGTCTTTGGGTTTAAGACTTCAGCATTGACTTTGTAATGTCTGGAATTTTAAATTAAAGAATAATAGTGTTACATTTTTTTTAAGAAAGTTAAATTATTGTATATAATTTTGTATTGTATCCAAGAAATTCAATATTTATATTTTATACTCACTTCCATAATACAATTATAAGTTATATAAATCATTTTATATTCTTTTAGAAACTATATATATAATAATAAAGATATAGTTAAAATTAATTGTGTAAAGTTTGTAGGTTATTAAAATAACAAGTATTATTAGAATTAATAGTAAGTATTAATAATAAAATATTTTTGAATATTTTATTTTAAAGAAAAAAATAAAGGAAACATTTTAGTGAACACACAAACTCATTTTGAAGAAAAAACGACGTAAACTATTACCTAAAGATGCTATGTTTTGAAGTGTTATTGAGATTTTGATTATTTGCAAATTAACTAAAAAAAGCCAGACACAAAAAAAAAAAGATATGTGAAACCAAAAGAATGTCTTTGTTTGATAAATAAAAGGTAACAAGCATTGTGATATGGATCCTTCATTGTCTTGATACAACATAAACAAGTAAATGGTTTATAAAAAGTTATTTGAAGAATTAAAATATACTATCTTAGAGAGAATAATCGGCTTGTTCAAACTTATCTTCAGGGTAAAACACAGCCACCACTTCGTTCCCTCCAAACTTCCTACCATTCATCCCGTTTCTTGCCCTGCTTGAGCTCTCTGTTTCCGAATACTCAAGAAACACCTGTCACAAAACCAAACATCGCCTCCACAGTTTTAGCCGGAGATATTCCACTTGGTTAGAAGAACAGAACATGTAAAAGATAATATAGACCAAAGTGGTTTTGAACAAACCTTGCCAACGCCCTGAACGGGCTCACCGTTGGAGCTGGGGCGAGGGATCACGACTTTAGTTAACGCACCTGCATTTTAATAGCAAACATATTCGAATCCAAGAGCAAAAAACACACACAAAACAACAAGTTGTTCCTTCTAAGTAGGATGTGTCTTGGATGATATATAGATAAGGAAGTTATGCAGTCTCCTGTTATGGCCTGATTCTCTATAGCAGAATGTGGACAACAAAAGGCTGTAAAACAGACATATACCAACACAAAACGGAGATAAATCAATACTCTTTCAATCTAATCTTAAACACAGATACAAGAACTATTGTACACCAAACCAAAACCGAAGTGAGCTTAGCTTTTAGCCATGGAGAGTTCTTACCAAACTTTCCGCCTTCATCTCTCATGTCTACAACAATGTCTTCGTACTCCTCATCATTTCTAAGCTCGTCCTCGGTAACTACTTGAGTCAGGCACACGACTTTCGTGGCTGCTGCTGCTGCTGTTCCCTGTTGTAGCATAATCTTCTGTCAAAGAGAAAAAAAAAAAAAGATCAATTTAATTCATAGTTGACAAAAGAGGCAACCTCTAGGCAGAACCTAATGTAATTCTTTATTTAACCTGGAAAGCAACTTGTTGTTGTGCGTGCAACAATACACTCTCCTGTTCAGGTTTCGTTTGATTTGCTCCTTGGTTAGCTCGCCTTACACATAGAGTTTTATCCCCCATGGTAATTCCATTGAGGGCAGCGCATGCAATGTCTGTAACTGCGGGATCTTGATACGCGCAGAATGCATATCCTTTTGAGTTTCCAGTTTCTCTGTCTCTTACAAGATCAAAACCTTTCAGGGCTCCTAAGGACTCTAACAGCTCCCTGATTTGTGACTCGGGGATATAATAAGGAAGTCCACCAACGAAAAGACGGTCTGGGCCTTCAAGCGCACCAGCACCCCCCGGAGTCAGACCTACAGCAGCCAAGTTTAAATTTGGAATGGGCTGGCTTGGACCAAGGGTTGCAGCCAGCGCTGGGTTATAGTCACTCGGTCTCCTCACCTTCACTGGAGCTCCCTGGGATAGAATAATAATATGGTTTAGTCTTCATTACCTACAGAAGAAACATTGGTGCCATGACAAACAATAAGACATACCTCAAATATAATTCCATCCAAAGTCATTGCATTACTGGCCTCTTGAACGGATCGCATCTCCACAAATGCAAATTTCTTCTCGTAGTTTATGTACACATTAACAACAGCATCACCTGAAAATAATCATAAGAAACGATTGTAACAGTATTCAACCTAGGACCAGCACTGTTTCAGCCAATGCATACAGCAGAAAAAAATACCTGGACCAGCACTGTTTCCGCCAATAGCAGCCATAGCCTGACTAAAAAATGTTGCAACAGACTGCAATACAAGAATTTATAGATGTATCAAACGCAGGATGAGATCATAGGGACCAAAATATGCAGTGAACAATATGAGACCTGTTCATTTGCTGAGGGAGAAAGGCCACCAACATAGACCCTGCGAGCATGTCTAGTAGCCTGAAGACACAATATACAAATGCATGTTAGAACAGACGAAAATCACAGTATCCTCCATATATCCATGAGAAATATAACAGACCTGCTGTGTCATTGCCTGAATAGGCATCATAGGGACTCCCCCGAATGGCTGCATGACATAGAAGAAGAGCAAGATCAGTTGCAGGAACATGGATCAACTTGGCAGGGACAAGGGCACATACCTGTCCAGGTTGTAAAGGAAACATTCCATTTCCAGGAAGAAGATTTGGGCTTGGAGCAGGAACTTGGCCTACAAAAGGAAAACAAGGTAAGCACCTGACCGGAGCCTATTACTACTACTTGCTACTTTAGTACGAGAAGACCTAGATCCATCCTATAGGTTTTAGAATATAGAGTGGTGAAACAAGTGAGATTATAAGGAGCTCGTAAGAGAGAGATTGTCAAATTTTTTGACGAACAAAGTCAGTATAAGAACGATATACCAAAATCTTGGAAGAGAGGGGAAAGTAACCCAACTTTGCCATCTCAAAAGATAGACAGGGAAAAAAACAGCATACAACCAAAGGTTTCAATTCTAGCATTTTACTCCATAGCAACCCTCTCTTAGTTATCTCTTTCAAGGTAATAAATATAAGAGAAAACAACTGTGTTAGAATAGAGGTATAATATGAAGTGGGTATACCTGTAAAAGCAGAACCAGCATCTAACATCCCAGAAGCTGGAGGTGCCATGTCGAATCCACTGACCCGCTTACTGCAATTAAGTAGATTGATATTCAAAGAATCGAAAACACAAAGACTAACAACTCGAGAGCTGCACAAGAGAACAATCTACTCTACAAACTAAACAATACTCTTTGTAAATCACAGTTGGATTCTGTAAAATATGTTACTATAGTATCAAACGAGAAAAATAAGTTACCTCTTTGATGGAGATCGTGATCTACGCTCAGATCTACCCCTTGAACGAGACCGACGACGGCGTCTATCTCCTCTATCTTTGTCATAATCTCTACGCCTAAAACATAAAAAATGTCAATACTCAACGTCTTGTAAAATATAAAGGTGGAAATGGTTCCATCCATAATGCAAAGAGTTCACAACCTGTCAAAGTCACGGTCACGGCTTCGACGGTAGTCATCATCATCACCCCTAGCACGTTCTCTTCTATCTCCTCGCTCCACACTGCGATCCCTGTGACGACTCCTGTGATGTCGATCTCGATCCCTGCCTCTATCCTCATCCCTGTCATCACGCCGCTTGATTCTCTCTCCATCTCTGTCCCTCCTCCGTTCATGGTCCCTATCTCTCCCTTTCACTCTACTTTCTTCTTCTTTACTTCCAGGATCCTTCTCATTGTCAAGCATTTCCTTCTAAACATCAAAACAACTCTCGTCACTGCAGTAATACTCCCTTAATTCAAAGAACACTAAGCTAACTCTAGCAAGATAACATCTAAACTAACTCTAGTGGACACTTAACACTGTTAGCTCTGAACATTCAATCAATTTAACCCTAAAGTTAAGATCTTTGCTTCAAATTTTGGTGAGATTTGGGGGTGCATGGAGATTGATCTTGCACTTATCCCCATCTCACATATTCAATTGAAAACGAGACGAATCTCACACAAATCTCGGAGCCAAATCCAATTACGCACAGGAACACAGTGATAGCTCCGAGAAACTGAAAGCCCTATTGTGCAAAACGTACATACCTCGGATTTTGAGTCTCGGTGGTCGTCGATCTCGCCGCCGCGTCCACCGCCATCTTCGGAGTGAAATCCATCGCCGGCAACGCCGTTTTCTTCGTAATCAGACATCTCACTCGCCCCCGTCTAAAATTCCACGAATCGCTGTTGAGGTTTTTGAGAAGAGGGGGTGTGTGTGTGTGTGTGTGTGATGTAGCAGAAAGCTAAATAAATTTAAGGCACAATCGGGAGATAAACTTGACCTCGGGGGTATTAGTGTAAATGTTCATATTTACCAAACCACAAAAAAAAAAACTTGGGATGACTTTGTTATAAGGGCAAATCTCCAAAATAGCATCATTCTAAATTTATATCACAAAAATAGCACTCAAAAACTAAAATGACCAAAATTTCTCTAAAGTTTATAGTATTTCCAAGACCGCAACAAAAAAAAAACTCATTTTGGAGATAGAAGATCTTCAAAATAATGGTTTGAAGTTGAGTTCTTCTGACGAGAAAATTCCAGGACTCAATGTTGAAGGTTTGAAGGCTTGTTGAAGATGCATTTAAAAGTTGTATATGAGCTTCGTATTTTTTTTTGTTCAGTATGAGCTTCGTATAAAAAAAGACAGTTAATCCCAAACAAACATTTTCTATTTCTCTATATATGTCAAAATGCTATAATAATAGTTATAATTTTATTGTGTCAAAATAATTAAATAAAGATAAAATTTTATATTTGTAAATTGGAGACAATGTTAATATAGGATAAAATGGAAGACATTTTTCTTTTATAAAACCATCAACAATGGTTTAAATAATTTGATACCCTTTTTTAGTATTCTACGTCATCTTTTTTTCTCCACCTAATTTATTTTGTCCACGCTCATTTCTTGAGATCAATTGTTAGTTGAAGGTAAGTCATTCCGAGAGGACACTTGTTCTGATCATCTTGTCTACATGGGAAAAGAAGAAACCAATGCTTCTGGCCTCCTTTGCAAGATACTCTACACGCAAATTCCGTGTTCAGTATATGGGATATACTAAAGTCCAAAAGTCGTCTCGCAGAAGACAGAATAAAACTAGCTCGAAGGCAAAGACTAACCAGTCAAATTGGTTAGCAATCATTTCCACCAAATCTGAGCAATCTGTCTTTATATGTATCCTAGTAAAACGCCTTCCGTAAGCATGTCGCTGCACATAGTAATCCTTACATCTCCGCATGGAAAGCCGAGAGACTTTAACGACAGACATGGATTCCAAAGTGTTCTACACCCCTTCCTTCCATTTAGGTCCACCCTAATCCACTGATTGTACCATGGTCGATCCATAAGACATCAATTTGACAAGTCAGAGATTAGGGGTCCAAGGGAAAAGGTAGAGCATCATCACCGGCTGGCGGGCCAGAATCATCGCTTTTCTCCAACATTCCGCTTCAAGCGAAGCTAGCTGGAGTGTGTCAATCTGTGAGACGTCTTTTCCATTAAATATTTTCTCATTTCGTGCCTTCCAAATGTATCAGATGATCAACGGAAATGTGTCAATTAGAGGTATTATATAGGCTACACTTTTTCCTCCAAACAGGAAGTCCATGTTTTGGTAAACAAAGGTGCTCAGGAAGAAACCCGGAAGAGGCGGATAATCCGATAAAACCCAAACATGTAAAAGTCATGGGACATTAATAAAGAAGATGGTTTATAGTTTTCTCTGGACCACCGTATTTATGACAGCTGCTATCAGTTCCAAAATATCTTTAGGCAAGTCGTTATGTTGTGGCAAAATATCATGTAAGTGCTTGCCACATAAAGTGTTTCATCTTTCCTGAGCCTCAGACCTTCCACACATGGCTCTGTAAACCAGTGTTACTCGGGTGGTCGACCAAATAGTCTATGTTTCGTTTTTCTTGTGTAGTAGACTAAACCTGAATTTAACTGAATAAATTTTGGATTTTGTGTAATCCCAAGCGTAGCCGTCCATTGACCACATGTTACTAGGTTTCAGCCCAAAGATAATAGGAATGTCCTCAGAATGGAAATAATCTCGTAAAAGAGTAGTATAACACCTGATGAAGGAATGAACCAACAGTTTTGAGTGATTCCAAGCGAAGCCGTCCATTGACCACATGTTACTAGGTCTCAGCCCAATGATAATATGAATGTCCTGGGGGTGGAAATAATCTCGTAAAAGAGTAGTATAAAAATCTATAGTATCACATCTAATGAAGTAATGAACTATGAGTTTTGAGTGCCGATAAGTAACCCGATTCGAGGCCCTTGGAGGTCTAGACTCGGTGTCCAATACCCATGGTTCACTCTATACCATAGTATTGAGTCCCACCCCAATTGTCTTTCGTAGGCCTGATTTCAAGAATAACAGTGCTGCATAATACTACTCCAGCCATAAGAAGGCGATTATATCTTTCGATCTTCTAACGGGCATGATCGGTTATAATAATGTCATCCAATTACCTAGGCAAGTAAAGAGTTAAGCAAATGAATATGTTTTCAAATTGTTTGGCTAATAAAGCTGCATTAAAATCTTAGTTGGCCTAACCTTATGCCGACTTGGGTTAGATGGACCGACAACACTTGATCTGAGCCGAAGTTTGTCTATTTGACAGGCCTCTCCGGATAAATACAGCGTGTGAACCATAAACAATTTTATCTTACGAAGATTTTAACCGATTTATCAAAATCTTACTGATGATCTTATAGAAGACATTGCACAAAACAATAGGTCTGTATTCTAATAAAGTTTCTGGAATATTAGTTTTAGGAATCATGCATATATTAATTTTGTTTTATTCCCTCTGGTAAATATATAGTATTTAAAATAATAAATAAGTTATAAATGAATATAATGTAAGATTGTGTAAGATTATACAATATTTATACATATATATATATATATACATATATGTTGTAATAAAATTTTGAAAAGGGTATCCACAAATCAACACAACAAAACGATTACCAGACCGACGTTGAAACCAGTATCAGACTGGTTAATTAAAGTGAAAGTGACCTTTCCACACTTGTCTAATCAACTGCATTGTGACTGGGGCGACTCCGACTAGTTTTCATGGTTCGTATAACGTATAACAAAAAAAATAGGCATGTGTTACAAATGATTAGTATATATCCTACACATAATAAAGAACAACAATAGCTCTGGTTTAGCTCTTCATCAATGTCCGTTTTCCACCCTCCATTTGCTTTCTTTTCTATTACTTTTTTTTTTGTTGAAAAACTCTTTTCTAGTATTAGTTTGATGATCTTTTTCATATAATTTCATTGTTTAAAATGGGTTCTTGCTTGCTACTGTGTAAACAATATTTTTAATTTTATGAAAACCCTTTTGACAAAAAATAGTAATAGAAAAATGAGTAATATGAACAACAAAAACGATCGAAGCCAGTAACTGAGCAGCGTTCATTTTGGTTCTACAACACTATATTATATGTTTTCATAAAGTATAATCAACTAAATGGAATATTGCGCTATTCATTTCCATTTGTTATTCTATCAACGAAATTTTCAAAACAATATTTGATGTACCAGAAAAGATGACCGACTTTTCAACCCATCAATCCATGATTTTTTGACACATATCACACTATACTCCAATGAATCTGACTTCAACTTTGAAAAGTACCTACACACTGTTGCTTCTTTACACTTTAAGATCAATCCTTATTTCCTAAAATTACACCAATTGCGTTCTTTTATCACTTCTCGATTCCGCTTTTTTTGTTAGAAATAAATTGCAATATTTTTTTGACACATATAACATCTCTTTATACAGACACATATATTTGGTGTTCAAAAAAAAAAAGAAAAAATACAGACACATATATTTTTCAGTTTCTTCATTGTTAATTTGACAGAATTTGAACTTTATGTGACCATTTAAATCTCACATTTGAGAAACAACAAACAGATTTAAAGCCTTGAATCGGTGCAAGGATAAGACACATGGGACACTTTTCCTGCATATCCTTCCCAACAAAGTTATTACAACTTTAGCTTTGAGTTTTAGCTATTGATGTATTATACAAAAACCCACTAGTATAATAAGATTTACTTCTAGACGTGGACAGACATCTTGTATTATCTAAATCTTTGTGATTCAAATAATAAACCAATGACAATAATATATGCATAGGAAGATATTTTCTAGAGTCATATTGGACCGTCCTATTGCATAAGATATCCAATTTTGTTGTCACATGAGGTGAACTCACATTATTTCGTTACCTAATTGAGTTATATTCTATCCGAACCTCTTTTAATATTTTTGACAAAATGATATCCATCGACATTTAAAGTTTCATCGTCGTTTTGCTTGTGTTTGTATCATGTGCGAGTGCGATATCTTTCGCCGTTAGTTTTATATACCATGCCACTATATGTGTTCGATGATGATAAAAAGTTCTTAAAGAAAACCCGTAATATATACAGCTTATATTACGTACTATATTTTTTTATAATTGCAAAAAAATTTATTTCTAAAGTAACGTACTCTTTTATAAAAAAATATATCCACAGTCCATATAGAAACACGTACGTACCAATCTGACAAGAAGACATGCTTTAAAATCTATCAGGTTATCGATTCCAAGGGTCCGTATTCTTTTCTTTTTGACAAATGACAACCAGTGTCGGTATTCTAATTCAATGACTATGTACGTACGGTTTCTTATGTATGATTCGTAATTATAAATTTTGACAACCAAGTCGTTCGCTGCAAAAAGAACCAAGAAATTAAATTATGTGATTAAAGAGTGAGAAAACGCAATCTTTTCTGTACCTTAACTTTTTTTTTTTATGATACTAATAAATATCTTATATTACGTAATACATTACTAATATGTATTTTTCAGTGGTCGTTTACCATCGTCAAATTACCAATATATATTTTAAGTGGTGTATATCATCGTCAAATAGGTGGTCATACGTTTTTTTAATAGTTGTAGTACGTTGCGTCTTTTGACAATATATCAGAGTATCAGTAGTTGCTTAGCGTGTGATTAAATAACTCGTTGATCAATATATAGTTCTTTCTGAATAATGAATTAATTATGTATGTCTTTTGCATATTAAATACTAAGGGAATCGACGTAAACAGGCTTTTATTATATAAAGTTGTAAATTCTTTAAAAAATTACCAAGTATAATATGATTCATATCATATCCACATATATTTTGAGTTAAAACCTATAATTAGAAAGAGAAATCGCAATTTACTTATAATTGACAAAAAATAATACATTGTTTTGTGCAAACTTGACCTTCAAGTCAAATAAATTAAAGCCGCTTTAGACTTAGTTACCTAGTTAAGCAATGGATGCTTAGAGAAAGATATCCACAACATTAGACAACCGAATTAGAACTATAGCTTTAATTTACATTCTGCTTCATTAGAGATATCGACCAATCATATAAATAGCCTAGTTATCACTATACTAATAAAATTAATATTTAAGCTAGTCGTTTTCACATGAATGGGCTCATCCATTCAAATCCATCAATGTATTCTGGCGAGTAGAACAAGTTCTCATAACCGCCACCGTCGTCTCCAACTTCGACTTCGTAGTCTCCGAAAAACGGCGTAGTCTGATTGGCTTCGACAGAGACAGAAGATGAGATCAGACTGTTGCTTAAGACTCCTTCGACTCTTAGTGCCAACCGTTGGATCTCTCGTTCAGCGTCATGAAGCTGCTCCTTTAGGTGAAGAACCTGAAATAATAAGTTGATTTGATTAACTAAATACCTTACTATTTATAGCTAATCATGTTGTTATGACTTTGATTTGATTAATTTAATTTTGTGGGTCTGGTGATTAGAGGCCCAGTGATTAAGACAAGCAAGTGAATAACCACTAGAAAACGAAGGAAGTTTGTACGGAAAGATAATTACATAAAATGACACTTGGTTTTATTTATTCTTTTGGAATTAGCAGTTCACTTTCTCTATTATTTTATTTTTAATACAACAAAATAATATACAGTTTGACAAAAAAAAAATAGTATCAGTTTATGTAATTTACAGCTTTAGCTATATACTAAAGGTAACAAAACAAAATTGTGACTCAATCAACGTTGATTTCTACTTTTTTTTTCTTTCTCAATTGCTTATGTTGTCTTGGTTTCAGTTCATATTAGTTTTCTTTTTCTTCGGGTATAAGTGTATAACATTTTACAAGTATATGTTCATAAATAGAAATTTTTGTTATTAAATGAAAACCAGTAATCGTTATCTATAACCTACATAACTCTGCCATACATCTTTAAGCAATTTATAGTAAAATATTAATTATTTTCTGGAAAGAGAAGATAATCACGCACCTCAGAATCAAGACGACACTTCTCAACGACGACGTTTTCGTGTGCGTTCTTAAGTCTAGTGTATTCATCTTCAAGCCTCTTGTTCTTCCACCGTGCACGGCGGTTCTGGAACCAGACGGCGACTTGGCGAGGATCAAGCCCTAACTCCTTAGCAAGACGATCTTTCCTCTCTGACTCAAGCTTATGTTCATCTCCAAAACTCATCTCCAGCATTCTTACTTGCTCATCACTCAGTTTCCTCTTCCTAAACCACCCATTGCCTCCTTCTCCACCTACCTCCGCCACCGCAACACTCTTGCTCTTCCTCCTCCTCCTCGGCCGCGCTGGTTTCGATCCTCCTGCTGATCAAAGAGAAACCAATTAGTACGAATGTTTTAACTTATCACAAAATCTATGTCTTTAACTCTAAGTATTTATCATGCACGTATGTGAAAAGGACTAAGACAAGACAATTTTATCATTACAAAAAAATAAAATAATAAAGAAGACACACTTGAAGATAGTTGTTAACCCAATTTTTGGGGTTTTAAAAAAAAAAATAAAGAGTAAGATCTTAAATATGGACAAACCTTGTTGTGGTATTGATGCAGTATAGACACTAGGGTACATCTGAGAAATGAATAGAAGATTATGATCATCTACATTCTGGTTATTCATGTTTCTTGGTCTCTCCCTCTCTAGATCTTCTTCTTAGTTGATGTTTTTTTCTGTCTCACTTTTTCTGCAATAAGGAGAAGATGTGTTGGGAGAAGAGGGGGACTTATCATTTATAAAGGAGGGGTAGGTGTCAAGGGATGGTTTGATTAGAGTTTATTTATTTTTAGTTATGTAATAAGTATATATTTTCCAAATTACATAATTATCCTTTTGCATATTATGTTATATATTATATATCACTATCGTTAATAATGTTTCATGTTGAAAAGAAATGACTTTTAACTTGAAATATATCATTTCCTGGAACTCATGTGAAAGCAATAAAAATAATGGAACATTTTAATTTTTTTTCTTCTAATTACGTACTAAATAAAGAAATAAGTAGATCAACATAGATATAATTTAATATACTGCTTGGATTGAAAACTATATATGGATCTAAATATCCTTCTATCTAGAAAAATAAAATAAAATAAAATATGAAACTAATTAACTTCAATAATTTTAAATTTGACATTGCATTACAAAGTAACACAGTTCTCGATTTTAGTCCATGTAAATTCTACTAAAATTTCCATTTTAGTATTCTTTTGAAGGGATATTTACATGCAGTCTTTATACATGTAATCCTCGTTATATATAATCTAATGTGTATTTTGATAAATATTTTACGTGTAGTGAGAGGATAAAAGGGAGTCGTTATCACCATCATATGGATAAGTCTTCGCAACAAACTAAAAGAGAACACATAAGTGACTTGCCATCAAAAGGTTGTTTAATTTTTTCACTCTCATCTTCAGTGTGTTAATAACTTGTTACGTCCCCACTCTTTCTAAAGTTTCCTTTAATCCGATTTCTAAACTCGAATAACATAAAATTAAGTATAAAGATTCACTTAAAATGACTTTAAATTTTGATCGGTATAACAACATTAGCTTACTAATTAAAAACTCGTTTTCTTTGGTTTGTTAAAAGAAAAATAAACGTAGAGGGAATTATATTATTTCATTCGAAGAAAACATAGAAACAACTGATTTTCTTGTGTAACAAAATAGAAGAAAAGCACATCGATTTGCTTAACATCTAAAGCTAGCGGTAGGTATATGCTTAATATACTGTGATTGTCTCTACTATCATTTTTGTTTTGTAGTGTTTTGGAACAAATTCAAGTATATTTTTCTGATAGACTGTCCCTAATTGATATTTGATACCATAAAGCCAAATGCCTTTATATTCAAGATTTTTCTTCGAAATGCGTTTTATTTTATATACGTTTCAAGATGATGTATTTTTAGCTAAAACTTCAACATAATGTACTTAAAGCAATTACGTGCGAAGTAAGGATTGAATAAATTTAACCTTTCTTAATCATGCAATAAAAAATGCTTATTGCCCATGCTATATACATTAGTATAACAACACCTAGATAATTACTCCCTATGTTTCTTAAAAAGTATCATTTTAACATTTTTTCTTGTTATACAAAGAATGTCATTTTAGAATTCTAATGATAAATATATCTTTTCCACTTTAATATTAGATGCAAATTGCATTGATCTTATAAATAATTTTATTTATCTCAAATTTTATTTGTTAAATAAATGTAACTAATAAAAACATAAATGCATTTCAATTATTTTTTTAATATATGTAAAAAAAATGTCAAAGTAACAATTTAAAAAAAAAAGGTGAGGGAGTAAGAAACATTTTGGAAAACATTATATAAGAATTAACCAAGTAGTCTTGGATTAGTGGTAAATGGGTTTCAACTGGAGCTTCCGCTCTGGGTTCGATTCCTCTTGGTCACCCATAGACGCCTTAAGTGGCAAGAAAACTCGGATTTTTGTTGGTCTATCAGTGATTAGTCTTTGAGCATATAAATCCTTTGAGATCACACCAATGTTATAAAAAAACATTATATAAAAATTTAATAATTATAAATATTTTCTTAAACCACTAAAAATACATAGTATGAGTTTTTATATAGTTCTTGGGATTCGAAATTATATTGTAGAAACGAAAGGTTGTTGTGAGGATTCAAGATCTGTAGTGGTCATGTATTTGTTTACTTCTTGTATAATTTCATTGGTTAACAACTATCTTTACTTGACTGAAGGTACTATTAGAGTTTTAACCGATTGTAGGTTTGGACTCTGTTAACTTTTGGATCCCTTAACAGAGAGAAAACTTAGATCAAAAGAAAATAAAACAGGGAGAAAAACATGTCTCTCTTAGTATGTACGTAAAAGATAACAATATACTAGAGCTTGACCCGCCGTGCGGGTGTTAAGTGTTTTTATATGTGTTTTTTGTTTTCTATATGAACTTCTCATATATTTAAGATGAATAACCATTTTGTAATACAATTGTATCACCATATTAATTTTTATTTTTTTATAAATTTTTATTTCTTTTCCATTTTAAGTCTTCTATTTTTTTAAAAAAAAGTACATATTGAAATGTTAATTGTTTAGTAAATGATAATATGCTATCAATTTTAACGATTTTATAAACAAAATATATATCTATAATTATTGTGAATTTTATGTTTGTACCTAAATAAAGAAGAAATGTTTTTTTTTAACAATATATAATATAATATTGAGAAATTCCTTGGGATAGACCTAGAAATTGTTATGTCACAAATATAGACCATAAAAATAAAAATGACCAAAATAGACTTAAATGTTTTATCAAAAGAAATAAATATACACATATACCCATATGGTTAATTAATCTAGACATTAGAGTTTAGAGTTAAGGGGTGGAGTTTAGGGTTTAGGGTTTAAGGTTTAGGATTTAGAGTTTAGGGTTTAGAGTTGAAGAGTGGAGTTTTGGGGATATGATTTCAATTTTTTTTTTTAAATTTAAAATTTTCAAAATAAAAAATGCTATTTTGGTCATTTTAGTTTTTGAGGTCTATTTTTGTGACAAAAACTTAAAAAGTCTATTTGAAAGAATTGCCCTAATATATTTTCTTAAATCATTTTTCTAAAGAAAATTATAATCACAATTTCATTAATGAAAATGAAATTAAGATTATGATTTGGGCTGATGTATACCGTTATTTGGGCTCAAAAAAATTGTTTGATGTGTCAAAAACCCCATTAGGTATCTGTTTCTTTTTTTCCGGGAAAAAAACAAACAGTTTTGTGTCACCGACGAAAGGAAACAAACTTATTTTTCGATAAAAACAAAGCTAAGATCCAGACCACATGTTCTTATGTTTCTGGATCAAAACTAAGAATATGTATGCAGATCGTAAGTGAAAAACTGTACATATAAAACTTCTGATTTTGAGGATATTTAGGTTTTGTTTTATTTCTTAGATATTGATTGTTGTCGATTTGCATCATGTAGAACGGGAGCACGGGTCAAGCTAAGAAGCTTACTATAGAAGATCTGTTTATGAGAACTCATGCCCTAACACACCGGCTTTGGAGGAGAAGACGAACAGAGAACATCGAAGAGGATTTGAGATAGTCGGAGTCTACATGGAAAGTATTTTTCTTAATTATTCAATTACTTATAGAATTTGGTAGCTGTATAGTCATGTGGTGATGATGTTTGTTGTCAAATTTCATTTTGTGTGTTTGCTAATTCAGCTATTGGAGCGCTTTAGAACTGTTCATCCGCGGGCACGCAGATAATTTACTGATTTTAGTTATTTATTTCTTCAGTTGCTTTGTGTGTATATTAATTGGAATTGGTATATCAGCTTCTCCAGAAGTGCTGCAAACATAGAAGCAGTTTATTGGAGCTGTAGTGGAGTTGATAGATCGAGAATAATTATTAGAGGAGTTTGATGAGGTTGCTTTTACAGAGCATCGTGTCTTTGGCAAGCCAGTGGAGGAGGAAGACAATTATTTTCATGGGAAGAGCACTGTTGAAAAGAAGTAAGTACGGCTGGTTTTAATATGTGTATTTACTTATTTATCAGAGTTTCAGAGATTACTCCATGAAAATGGACAACAAATTTGTATTTTTCTAGTGTGTTGAGCGGTTGTTGTTTTTTGTTTACAATGAGAAAATGTGGGCGAAGGAACAACCACAAGCTGAGCAGAAAGAAGTTACTCTCCCACCCTGAGCAGAGAAAGTAAACAACAACTTAGGGTTAGTAACTATTATTACTTAATTGATATGAAAGCAATGTAGTATCATGTAGATTTAGGATTAAGATTGAACCATTGCCTTACATAGTTACATAGTACTATATGGCTTTAGTATTGATTGAATAATGATGCATATATGTATTCTTGTGAATGAATGTGTTATAAATAACAAAGAAGTTCAAAATTATAACACTTAAAGAAAAACAGTAATCTGTCTAAAATAAAAGCAAATCAATACTTGTTAGAACTCAATAAAAACACTTTAAAACTAATTCGCCATTCGTCTTTGAATGGCTTGAGATCATTGATAAGAACCATTTTTCTTGCGCCAGACATGTTTGTTTTCTGAGATGTGTGTGAATGTTAGGAACGTCTTAGACTCGGTATATATAGACAGGTGAAAGAATGTTGGTTAAGGGGAGTTATGGCGTGCATAGATTTTGTGCGGATATTCTCTGCATTAAATTTTTTAAACTAAATCATATCTTTTGAAAATATATGGGAATGATTTATAAATATTGTTATAAATGTTTGCGCAGATTATGGTAACAAATTGGAAAGGCATCTGACGGAAATTAGGAGGAAAGATAACAGAGCTAAAAGATATCTACCTTGGAGAAAAAAAAAGAAGTGGAAAAAAATTTTCCTATGAATAATTACGTAATATATGGGACTGATTTCTATATATTGCTAAGATTGCATGCGAGATTTTAGGTTGTAGCGTCTTTTTTAAAAATTAATTGGATTAATTAAACCAGATGGTTTAGAAGATTAACGGGACAGGATAAGAAACATTGGTTAAAGCTTTATGTTAATGAAATTACTAAAAGACCAATAATTATCCAAGTTTCCAAACAATTTTCTTTAAGATTACTATTCATGTTTCCAAACAATCTCAATGTGTACTTCAGTTTTAATAATATAGATGGTAAGAGAGCTTTAATGTTTGAACAATGTACGTGTTCAAATAGTAATAGTTTCTACTACATTAATGCACCAATTTAAACAAATACATCAAATTAAAGTCAAAATTACTTCAACTCACATTGGATTTTAGAGAAAACGAGGAAAAGATTTACATAGAGACACTGGTTATGACTTCATGTTAATAAAGTTATGAAACGTTCGAGCTTCTCACTCTTTATAACTACAATATTTTCCTTCTCACTTGATTGCCATACATCACTATCGAGTAGACGAACACATACAGACAAAATGGGTTTTTCTGAGTGTATAAAAAGAATCGTTCTAGATTTCTTGATGAGATCTTCAATAGTAAACCGTTTTCGACTGTGCTAATACTTCATATGTGCGTTAATTCTACAGAAATGAGAAACAAGATCATGAAACGTGTCAAATAAAACGCAAACGGTACGTGGGTTTTAGTATGCTGAGGAATATTCGATTAGAAAAGAACAATGAAACCTAATTCTTGTCTATTCATTTGTCTCCCCCTTATTCTTAAATGTCTTATGTTTTTGCACTTGATTTATCCTTCACTCTCCCTCCAAATAACAAAATTTATATGTTCGTTAGCTAGGAATGCACGTTCTTTTCATAGATCTCTATGTTTTATTGGTTGTTCTATTCCGGTCTGGTTATTTAGACCACCTCAAGTTTGAGTAATAGAATAGTCGTTTGTTGTCAAAAAGAAAAAAAATTCATATATAAGACAGTCGAAAATACATAGTTAAATAGTTTATTTTTATGTATAATGTATTCTAATGATTTCGTTAGTCGAGGTGAGAGAGTTTTCGGTAACCTTCTTTCCTTCAACTTAAAGCAAAACCTTAGGGTTCTTAGGGGGGGTTATTGGGAGTGAAATTTTGAAGGAATTTTAAAATTTAGAGATTTCATTGTTATTGGTTAATGAATTCTTAAAATCTTATTAGAATCCTTTGTTATTGGTTTGTGGACTTTTAAATTCTATGGAAATCCTATGTTATTCAAAATGTTTAGTTTTTATTGACTTTGTAATTCTATTAAACACTTTTGTTATTGGGACATAAATTCTCTATAGTTTTACTCATAACACTCAACTTTACAAATATCACATATAGTCATAGGATTCTCAAAATCTATGTACCAAAAACACAAAAACACAAATACACAAACACAACAAAAATTTTTACATTTTTATTGTCAAGTCAAAGATAATTGTAAAAAGAAAACTAAAGATAAAAGAAATTATTAAAAATAACAATTTTAAAAAAAATCTTTCATGAAATATAACTATTTGATATTAAAATAAAATCATGAGAAAATTCATAGGTTGATCTTAAAAACTTTAAAACAAAAATCAAACAAGACAAATCAAAATGTCAAAATATTAAAAAACCAAAAATTTTATTTAATTTTCAAATAGTTCTATTTTATGAAAGAATTTTTTTAAAAAAAAATAATAGAAAGATAAGTTTGGAAAAAAGTATATATGAAAATCTATAATAATCAATGACAATTTATACAATACATTGCGTAAGAATTCATCAAATCTACTTAACTTTTAAAAATCTATTAACTCTTAAAATTTTCAAACTTCACACAAATTCTATTTCCAATAGGCCCCCCTTAAACTCTTATATAAAGAATGTATGAAAAATAATCAATTGCATATATCCATCTTCCTTCTTTTATGATGATGATAAATGACATACTTAACTTAGTGGTAGATTAGAGGCAAAAACAAAAACAAAACATTCTTCCTTCTCTTTAGCACCATTTCCAATTTATTTTACTTTTTTTTTCTATAATACAGATGGAGTTTGATAGATTCAAGGCGAAAACAAAAAACATACATGCTTCATTTTTTCTATGACCATCTTCGACGTATTTTGTTATTTTTTTCATAAATGAAAAATCTTTATAATAACAATAAATTTTTCTCTAGTGTATTCTCCTATAATAATCTTGCCATAAATATAGAGATTGTTATTTTTGCTCAAACCTCTCCAACTCATTTTTATATTTTACCTTTATAAGTAGCATTTAAAAGCAAAATTGCTTCATCGCAATTCTAGTTATTCCTCTAAAATAGAGATTATTTATTCCTTTATTTATAGAGAAAAAAATATTCCTCTATTTTATGTTTTATATTTAGATATTTCTATTTTAGGGAAATACATTAAAGTAAATTTTAAATCTATTATAGAGGGTCTGATTGGTAATGACTGTAGCTTTAAAATTTTTGCTTTAGAAAAAAATTTATAGACTTTTTGATGTGTTTTTAGATTTTATTGCCGTAGAATTTTACGAAAAGCCCCAAAAATTATTGTGGATATTTGGCTCTACAAGACACTTGTACAGTTGTATGTTATTTCAAGAGTTATGAATTAAAGTTTGATTGTTGTGAATTTAATGTTGTAGAAATAAATGGGAATGTGGACTTCACCTACAACCACTACGGCACTACCATTCAAACCCATAATTTTTATATTTTAGAGAAAAATACATTGGAGATTTTTAAATATAGAAAAGTAGTATCTTCTATTTTATATGAAGAAATAAGAATATATTCGAGTGGAATTACCTCTAAATACTATTACAGAAACAAAAACAATAAAAGATTGGAAATACTTAAAATACTACTAGAGAGACAAAAACTGTTTGAAAATGAAAATATTTCAAAGTTAAATATGAAACTTGTAACATAAAATCATTTGCATGATTAGTAGTATGTAAATTTTCATATATTATAGAAAACAAACTGTTCCAAAATACTTGTGTAAAATCAGATTTTAATTTTTTTAGCGAGGAATGCATGGTCTTTCCATAAGGAAATATGTTTTATCGATTGTTCTATTCCGGTCTGGTTATCCAGACAACTTCAAATTTGAATAATATAATAACATTTCGTTGTAAAAAAAAACTTGTGTAAAATGAAAATATTTATATGTTGGTACGATTTAATAAATTCTCCGAAGTTTTTGTCAACTGTTGAATTTTTATATATAATAAATTTTATCAAAGATTTGTAAAAAAAAAAACTAAAAACACATACAATAGCATATTTTTACAATTGATGAAAAAATACACGTGCAATAGCATATTTTTCTCTAAAATGTTTGATATCTCTGACAAACCCAATAATTTTCTACCTATTTTTGAAAAGCTTGAATATTTTGTAAAATAACGAAGAATTTGATATTTAAATATAAAACAAATATTAGAACTGCAACCGTAAAATTTATTTATATATATAAAACAAATATTTTGACTTGTTTTTGTACTTCATCGCCCTGCGCCAATGGTGGGAAAAGGGAGATAAGGGAAGCACATGGGTTTGAGCACGTGTCTACGTTCAACAGACTCGCAGGATAGACCTCCTCTCCCATTCGCACACGCGTTCTGATCTTCTGTCCCCGCACTTTCTCCCGACCAATCATGTCGTATTGTTTGCAATAGCCGCCATCTTTTTTTCATAATTTAAAATGTTTTTAAGAGAATTTTTATGGTTCACAACCATAATCACAGTAGTTTTCTTCCTTTTTTAAGAATTACATTTTTATTATTTTACATTTAAAGGATGTATTTAACTGGGAGTTTGGTGTGGTTTAACTTTTATTACATTTTAGACCTTTTTAGATAAATTAAAATTTTATTAAGATTTAACTTAAATTATCATAAAATATCATCTAAAATAATGAAATTTATATTTTAAAATAAAGAATTCCACTAAATTTTAAAAATCACTAGTAAAATTTTAAAATACAACAACAGTCGTTTCTAAATATTTTATCAAATAATAAGTGCAATAACATTAGATTTTAATTATATTTTAAAAACAGTAAATTTGTCATTTTATATAAGTCACTTCAAACTTCTAATGAATACATCCTCTTTAAAGTATTGCCTGACTCTTTAAAAAGAGTTGCAGTTCAGCATGATTCTTCTTGGAAGCTACGAGTTATTAAAATAGCTGGTTTACTTTAAAGAGGATGAATTCAAGAAAATAATCGGAAAAGACATGAAGATTACATGATTCAAAAATTTATATGCGAGATAACGTGTTCGTTAGTTATACATGCAAGAAGAATGGCGCTACTCAGAAAATAAACATTTGATCCCATATACAAATACTTATCAACAAATAACTGTTAATTTTGATATAATATATATTTTATTTGCGAAGATAATAACTAACTAATAGCACACAAACATTGCGTCTGTGATGAGAATCTTTACCAAATTAGTTGAATTTGGTTGGATTATGAATCGGGGAAATTTAAAAGAAATGGTTTACGTAAGTCCTTAGAGATTCCCCGAGTGAGAAACAAGACGAACGACGAAAGCATGTGAGTTTAATCTTTCAACGTTTTGTCTTAATTAGGGTTATTCCAATAAGGACACGTGTTGGATTCCCAGTTCATGATATCAATAACCCACATTTTTATGTCAGTAAGAGATGAAAAAGACATAGAAGAGACAAAAAAAACAGATATAATTAAATAAGGGTATATATATGATATTTGAGACTATATTCATTCTACTCGTTGACAAATTTTTTTTTTTTATTTCTACTCATTTGGGTAAAACAGTGTGTCAGTCTATCATAGCATTTTCAATATATATTTCTATATTTTGTTTTTGTAAAATAAAAATCTCTATTATATAAGATTTATTCCAATGTATGATTTAATAATAGAATTTTTTTATTATATAAAAATATTAAAAAATACTACTTTGTCTCTATATTTAGAGATGGAAATGACATTTTTTATGTTTTTCTTTAAAAATAGATGAATTTTATATATACACATACATTAGAACAAAATCAACTCTGTAACTAAACGTTCACAACTCAACAACTATATTAAACATTAAAAAATGGTATGATCCATGTAAATAGTTTTTTTCTGCCACTGCAGAGCTGTTCTATAATAGAATTTATCTATTTTAGGAAAAGCTAGCTATAGTAATAAAAAATAGAAGTGGTTTGGAAATGGTATTTAGGCTAATTTACGGTGATACCATTTCAAATAGTCAGTATGATCAAATGATAGTAGACTAGTAGCACTGATAATACTGGTATATTAATGAAATTTTACAAGCTCAAACTATTAAAATATATTTTAACGTATATGAGTAGTTATATATATATATAAAATTTCTAGTATGAAACGTATAACACAAAAGAGCAACTAGCTTATGCAATTTTTTTTATTTAAAAGTAATATAAATAAAATGATTAGTTTCTTTCTCATTTTTAAACGTTAAAAGCTTCATAGCTTTTTTGCACACTTTGGTTGTTCTTTAAGCAAATTTGATTTCGTCAATTCTATTTTGAGACATTTTCTTACTCGTTAAGCCATGAGAAATTAATGCATATCAGTCGGATATCAGTATATACACAAAACTATTTAGATACTATTTACAACAAGTCACCAAGCGGTAATAAGCTACACAGATTCATCAAGAATTCAGAAGAAAAAAATTACACGCATTTATAGATGTATGTTTATATTTCACATTTTTGACGATTTATCTTAAATATGACTATAGCATTTCACTATTAAAATAGGCCACATTAATTACCATCAGTTATACATTTTAATTTACTTCAGTTTAAACTATTTGACCCACTTGACTAAATTTTAGTTCATATAATAAGCAAATTAGTTTTTAAATGTGAAAAATATTAATACAAATAATTAAATATACAGTGTACCCATCGTAGACAACCATCTAGTATATTGAATTATTGATCATTCTCTCACTTGGCATCGAAGTCATTAGTCATATGCTTTCCATATATATACATTTACATGCATTATTGTATATTCTCTCTCGTTTATCTTTGCCTCTTCGAGCTCCAACCTGTCACTCTGCATTCTATATCCCGATTAGGTGCTTTGACCACATGGTTAGCAACTAAATAAATCTTGTCATTAACACGTTAATCTATAATATTATACATTTTCATAAAGGGTATATGATAGGTGTCTCCATAAATATGCCGACAAGTAACCTACATTAGGCGATGATTCTGAATACAACCAGCTAAAGAAGGCGGATTTCTAGATGGCTCTTAAATATTGGTCGTTGATCTGTTTAGCCAGTGATTTAATATGTGAACTAATATTACGAATTTATGATATTCTTTCTATTTTGGTTAATACAGCTTTTAAGGCGATCTTGTCTGACTTCGTGGTGGTCCAAGGTATATACATGGCACAACATGCATTGTGTTAATAAATTAAAAAATTATGCATAATGAACCATGCTAAAGTAATTATTTAATTCGTAAACTTGATTAGTATACATTTTAAGACCTAGTTTGCTGTAAAATAAATACACAGGAACCTAAATGTAAATCAGCTTTCAAAGAAATGAATCTTTTTTTTTTGCCGACAAAAAAAAAGAAGAAAAGAATCTTTTTTTAACTACCAAAAAAAAACTAAATGCAGAATTATAGGAATTTCGGTCACTTATTTAAGCCAATCACTGAATGACTTTCGATAAAAATAGTTTAAATAAAAAAAATCTTCTGATTCGTAACAACTGATTTGTAAGATTCCATGCACCTAGCTACTTGTTATCTCGGGAGTTAAGATAATTATAGGACCGTTGACAAAAAGGGCTACATACGTTACTATTATACCAAAGTCACTAAACCAATGGTTAAGAGAAATGTGAATGTCGATTTAATGTGGTTTAATGTTAAGCGATGTATATAAACTGATTATGTAACAACCTTACTCTTTCAATGTGAAAAGTTATTCTAAATGGCCTTATGTTAACTGTATTGCTTGTATTACGTGATTGATAAAAACAATACGAAACTGTATGATCAGTTACATCCTAAATGGCCTTACGTTAACCGCTACTCCTTGGATGAAATCAGATCCTAGTCCTACTATTTATGCATACAAATGGACAGACTTATTATAACCCAATAAATATCGAGATTGTTAGCCATATAAACATAACCCTGGTCGTCTCCATAAACCCCAAAATTTATGTGAGAAATTTTGTTTCTTAATGAGTTTCTGATTTAGTAATGTGAGAAACTAAGTAATTACGTTTTGGTTTTGTTTTGTTATATTGTTAATACTTTTGAGTAAGGAATGCGTTTTTTGTAAGATGAAAACAGTTCTGCAACAAACAGTAAGTTCGAGCTCCATTTTGGATGTAATCGTGGGTGGCCATGAAAAAAAGTAACCACATTACGAACATTTCAGGGAATCATAGTCCTTAATGTCGAGAAAGTCATCGGGTTTGTACAAAATGCATTGATAGTTTAAAAGTCGTGAGGATGAGGTGTTATCCAAGGGGTTCATGTGAATGATGGCTGTCGCGTTTGGATTGTGTTGTCTTTGTTACATAAAGATGAGAAAACAGATACACCTCCAAGATTCAAGGGAAGTAGAGATGGTACGAGAGTATTATGCTTATTGGTTGGTTGGGTTAGCCTGCAATGCAAGCCTTGCATCACCGGTACTAGATGAAGTTTATTTATTATTATTATAATAAAACCGATAGTAAAATGCCAAATGTACAAAAGAGCAAACACCACAAGTCTCTAGAGAAGAAGAAAAGTGATATGAAACAGAACCATATCATTGAACTAGATGCAGCGAGGGAAAGAGGTTTGGCCAACAAAGCCACCATACATAGCCCTCTTGACATTAGCCTCAAACTGCTTGGGGTTATCCCTTAAAACAGCTGCTGCGTCATGGTTGAGAGGATCCTCGTGATTGGGTTCCTGTGGTGAAAGAAACAAAAAACACTCAAGTTCCCCCCCCACCAAGAAAGAAGCTAAGTAAGGGAGATGATCCTTGTTTACCGTGAAGAGATGGAAAAGACCGTAGATGACAGTGTTGATGTTGAGAACAGGCTTCCAATCTTCACGCAAGATGTTCAGACAAACGTTTCCTTCTAAATCGATATTCGGATGGTACACCTACATACGTATTCCTTAATAAGCAGATTACAAGAAGAATCAACAAACAAACAAACAAGTCAAGAGAGAGAAGCCTAACCTTGGTCTTGCACTTAACTTTTGGAGCTTCATGTGGGTACACAGGAGAGACTTGGAACGTGAAAACAAATTTACCACCTCTGTTTGTTGGTAAACACAACAACGTATCAATTAGCAACCGAAAGGGAAGATTTTTAATAAAAACTACTCACAAGTAATAACCATCGTCGGGTTTAATGGTGACTTCAAAGTTCATCAAGTCGTTCTTTCCATTGGGAAAAGAAATCGAACAAGACTTTGGCAGATTCAGCTCTGTTATATCTATAACACAACAACCAAAGGATCCAAACAGGTAAGTAGGGAATAATACAGTTTTAGATTACATCAATCAGAAGAAAGAGAGAGAGATAACACAACCTTTGTGAAGACGAAGTTCACCAGCAGATTGTTTCTTGGCAGAAGCGCCTCTTGCGTTGTTGTTCTTAGCTTCTTCCTTTTGCTTCTCCTTAACCTTGAACAACCCTATCATGATTCTTCTACCAACAAATAACAGATATGGATTCCAATCAATGACACCTTACAGATAAATCCCTAAACGCCCAATTTTGAATCTTCTTCCCAGAACGAATAAGCGGAACAAGATGATCGGAGGTTCTAATCTAACTACAAGACGCGAAAGGGATTGAAGAGAGCTTACGAGTTCGGATCGAATCTTTTGCCTCTCTCGCGATCGTGATCGTAGCTTTCTCTCCCTTGGTTGTTGATTCAGAAGAACCCTTTAGGTGTAATTTTGAAACTATAAGTAGCATTCCATCAAACTATTGGGCCTTCTCAAAACCTAATGGGCTACGCGTCCGTTTAATTTCAGTTCCAACTTTTTGTGTTTCAGAATTAATACATGTGTATGACTTGACTTGTATAACGTAAAAACAATAAAGATTGCATGTGTGAAAACTTCATATACACAATACATATGTTATATTCTAATGTGAAAATAACTAAAATTTAATCATTTTTTTTGCTATGGAAAACAAATCTCATATTTCTTATTATTAGGATAAAAATAATGCAAAGGTTTTTTTCATGATACTACATAAACATAAAGTAAACCAATCAAAGAAATCAAAAATAATAGTTTATTAATGTTGAGAGTAGAAATACAACATATCGGTGTATAACCAGAAAAACTGCATCTGAGGCTATTTCACGAGCTGAAATTCTAGTGATAAAAGTTTTTTTATGATAAAGATTAGTTGATAAAAGTTGTTCAAATTCTAGTGAAAGATGACTCGCCATCTAAAATCAACATGATACACTGATGTCGACGGAAGAAATGTATTACGTGAAGAAAGAAGAAAGCTGCATGAAGAAGGAAAGCTCTCAAGTGTGAAGGTGAGACTTGCATCCGTAAATCAATATCGTTTTGAAACATTGTTAATGTTTTCTAATAAAAATCTGTGCTTATGCTGCCAAAGGAACATATTATGGTGAAAGATGACTCACCATACGAGACAGTAACAAACACTACGGTTGATAGAAGAAGCACGCAGAGAGAGGCGCTAGCTCGAACCAAGAAAGATTTGATACATAAAGAAGAAAGAAGAAAGAAGAAAGAAGAAAACTGTAAGAAGAAGAGAAAGCAACAAACACTGAGGTTTGTCAAACAAAACGAGAGCGTCAAAAGAAGAAAAGGGAAGTGGAGAAGAAGATGAGATATGACCTGAGGAAACCAAAGCTGATCCAAAACACGAAGCAAACGAACAAATAGTAAAAGACTACAAAGACAACAAACGTTTTGTTCCTTTACTTTGGTTTTGTGTTAGTCGTCTGTGATCTTTTTCTAGTCATAATTGCAGTTACAACAAAATTGTTTAACAGTCGTAAGGTATTTCTGAAAATAGTTAGGTTGCTAAATTGAGGTTGAATACATTGTAATACCTTTTAATTAAGGTTAGTGTTTTTTTGATGTGGCTTACAATTGGTCTCTAAGGCAATTGGTTGATGTGAAATGGTATTCTAGAAGATATGTTAATTCTCATGTTTTCAAACCTTTTTACTATATTTTGAGTTTTTGTTAGTCTTTACTTGAGGGCAAGTAAAATGTTCATATCTGGAGAACTGATATATTACTGTTTTTACTAGCTTTAAATCCATGTTTTGAGTTTGTTTATCGAGTGAAAATATGTATTTTAGAGCTTTTAGTTATTTATCAAGTCTTTATAGGTTTATGATAGACTTTAGTTATCCAGAACTCCTTTATTGATCTTCAATGTCAGATTACAAGAGTAACGATGCTCATAAAAGATAGAAATACGATCTCATAGCGATCGCAGAGATGATCTCATGGCGATCATCTCCTCCAAGCTCATAGCGCTTGAATCACATCAACATCATAAGCATAAAGAACAAGTGAAGAAGACGAACTATATTTATATGAAGTCTTTCTCCCTTAGTCTTCCCAACTGCAAACATTCTGAATCGCATAGAGTCTTCACTCCTTTTGCCAGCTCAGCCACTCATTTGCCACGTCAGACTCAAGATGATAGAAGTCTATCAATACTTCCCCCATGAAAACAAGCTTGCCCTCAAGCTTGGGAGAAGAAAAGAAACTACTGGTGCTCATGTAAAAGATCAAGATAGGACTTATCAATGCTTCATTCATGCAGGTCTTACAGCTTCTGCAAATGTCGAATGTAACAGCTGAAGTCTCCACCTTATCTTTATACTTGAACATCCAGGACTTGGGCACTTTACTTCTCCGCCTTTGTTGCATGACTTTGTTGCCCTTGTGAACAGACAAGCCACTCCACAATCCTCCGCAATCACGGCTTTGCACCTTGCCATCATCTCCACTTATATCATACATATACGCCTCTTGTACGTTAGTTTGCAGAACTTCTGTCCAAACACTTGTCTTGCTGAGTTGTTGTTTGTACTTAAACATATACGTCTTGAAAGACTTTTTCTTCTTATGACTTTGCTGTACTCGCACTCGTAGCAGATTACCCTCGTGCTGCATTAGTAACAAGCCGTTGTCATGAGGTAACAAACGACTCAGAAATGATGAAACTCTGAACAGCTCTTGTATCAACAGCTCAGATTCCTTCTTTTCTTCTCTATCATATCTCCAAAACAACACAGCCACTATCCATAAGCAGATAAGTATACTCTCATATACTCCCACCCTTGAAAACAAGCTTGCCCACAAGCTTGAACAGAGGAAAATGAGAGGAAAATACTGCAATTCTGGTTTTGTATCTGCCACTGACTTAAACCTCCATTTATGCTTCACGTGGAACTCTCCCTCACCAACCAAAAAATGTTGCAACACTTGTAAAATCTGCGGCATCTGGAACAGAAACATCTGCCCTGTCCTCTTGCTCATCAGATATGTATGGTATAGTACGTGGCATGGAAGAATCATGCTACTAATCCAAACACTGCCATTCTCCACTCTGAACCTCTCAAATGTGTGGATAACCAAGATAAGAGTAATAGCTAAGTTCTCACACTGAGACATTCCTGCAACTGCCTTGTTCTCACCCTGAGTTATTATTTTGCACAATGATCTCCATATTTCAGCCAGGACAGGAACGCATGGAAACCGAGAGTGCCAAAATTTCAAACACTGTCCATCCTTGCGCTGCCGCAACCAGTCTCTCATATGCAGAATCCAACACGCATAATATAGGACATGATTGTATTGTTTACACAGCCCCACGTTCTCAGCTTTATATTTGAAGTGCCATGACTTGGAACTCCTCCTCTTTGGCTCCAAAGTTTGTTGTTCTGAAGTCAACAAGGTAATTACATCCAAACTTTTCATTTGGACATGACACAGTTGAGCCTGCAACAACCCACTCAACTTCTGAAGGCCCTTGACAGTTCCTGCAGATTCCTTCCTTGAATGCAAGGCCTCCTTTAGCTTCCTATCAACCAGAGAAGAACTTGGAGCTTTCTCAAGAAACAAATCAGGTTGCTCCACACAAGCACTGTCTGATATCTCACGTTTAACATCAGCTTGTTGCTCCATACCCGGAAGTGACGCAGGCTTAAGCTCTACTTCTGCCTCTTGAGCAGCTTCTGAACTTGAAACATGCCCATCACTAGAACTCACAGACACACTATCCAAAGTCGTTAATGCCATCGTCTTCACCAAATCTGGCCCCTTTAGAGACATCTCTGCAACTAATCTCTCCTCCTGAGCTGCAATACATAGTGACTTTGACACCTGCTCTGCTTCTTTCTCTGCTTCGTCCTCATGACCAGTCTCAGCAAAAACATCTTTCTCGAGTATTGTTTCAGATTGTACAGAAACTTCTGCAGCAGGGACAGTCTGTATCACCCTAACTCTTTCATGAACCGTCTCGGAATCTAAAGCTGGCTGAATCAAATCTGACAGAGAACAGTTCCTCACTACTCCAGTCTCATGAACAATGGCATTGTGTGAGGTTGATTCAACCGTGAAAGTTATGTCACCAGAATCACCTGAACACAGTCGGGAACGTCGTCGCTTGTCTGCTTCCCACTCCAAGAAAGCTTTGTGGCCTCTATCATAACTAGCTTTCATTCTGATCTTCTCTGGATCATCATCAGCACCAAATTGCCACAACAACGTTTCTTTCATATGTTTCCAGCTTCGAATAGGCCTCAAAGAATCGATACCACTAATGTACCTCTCAGCTTCATCCACAATGAATCCATAAGCCATGTGTAACTTCTCGAAGTCAGTGAGTCCCTTCCGAGCAAAGTAATGCTCCATCCACGAAATCCACTGCCTCAAGTCGACATCCGGAAACACTGGAACCGTAACGATTCCCATGACTGCGCTTGAATCCTCTCCGATCGTTGCGATCTGCTTCTCCACAGAATCCAATCGCTCTGCCGTCGCCTTATCGTTTCGCGTCACCAACGGATCTCTCTGCATCGTCTTGTTCGCATCATCTCTGGAAACTCTGCGATTTCCGTAACTTCCGTAATCTTCGCATCGTTCGTGAAACTCAATAGCGCCTCCTACGAATCCAGCAACAAAACCATCGCTTCCCTTGATTCTTGCCGCCGATTCACCGAACTTCATCATCACCGTAACACCACCGCGTTAGATTCGATCACAGTTTCACCGCACCAATGATAGACTTTAGTTATCCAGAACTCCTTTATTGATCTTCAATGTCAGATTACAAGAGTAACGATGCTCATAAAAGATAGAAATACGATCTCATAGCGATCGCAGAGATGATCTCATGGCGATCATCTCCTCCAAGCTCATAGCGCTTGAATCACATCAACATCATAAGCATAAAGAACAAGTGAAGAAGACGAACTATATTTATATGAAGTCTTTCTCCCTTAGTCTTCCCAACTGCAAACATTCTGAATCGCATAGAGTCTTCACTCCTTTTGCCAGCTCAGCCACTCATTTGCCACGTCAGACTCAAGATGATAGAAGTCTATCAGTTTAACGTGTACTTGGAACAACAAAGGTGAATTAGATGAAAAAATGAAAATGCAGAACTGTGCATATGCGTTATAAGTTTCACAACAAATGTAAGATTTTTCACCAATTGATGAAAGCTACATCGTGGAATCGTTGTCTGTGAAGTTGTTTATCAGTCTCGATCCTAATTATATCTAATAGAAATATAGATTATATGATGATATATTGACTATTTAACCAATGTTAAAAAAACTTTCTATTAGCAATAAGCCAATAGCTAACCAAGTTCATATTGATGGATGAAACAACCTCACCCCGAATAAAGATTATTGCAAGATTTTGATTCTCTGGCTGTCCCTCGCCCAACTTCAGAAGACCAGGTAGTAGTTTTGCATATAATATCTATATTTTCTTTTCAATTTAGGATTGCACTTTTTTTCTTTTTATTGAGATTTTAGACATATGTTAAACTCTATATATCTATCTATCTATCTATATATATAAAGGAGAGTTGTCTCTCTCCTTAGGCTATCCAGCTCAGCAAGGAGGAAGGGGCATTCTGCGCCACGTGTCGCCGTATTAAACCATTCGCGATTTTTGTTTTCACCCCTCTTCCCATATTTTTTTTTGTGCTGCGATGTAAATATGTGTATCGAATTGGGCTTTAGACTATTGTTTGGGCTGTAATATTAGATCTAATTATGAGGTAACAACCTTGTGGCCCATCGCTAAGTATCTTCCTCCCCAAAGCTGAGAATCCTAACACCGGAGATCTGAAACTGTTGCCGCTTCAGTCATCCTTCCCCTTCACATCCAACATTACGCTTAACAATAGTGTCAAGCAATCAAGTTCCTCCACTATTACCACTAACTCTTCATCAATGGAGCTTCAAATCTACCTTCTCGACTTCACTCCACTATTCAGTATATATATACATCGCTTGAAAACGTAAGCTTAATACTTTTCCCTTTCCGATTGCAGAACTTCTGTTAATTTCTAGACTCATGGCGACCTTTCTAATTCATTTCACAGAATTGAAGTCTGGGCGTTGTCGAGAAGGCTCCTTCGATTTTGAGAAGCCCAGAATGTTAAGAAAGGGAGTGAACTGATCTGTGTTGCTATGGTCCTTATTGATTCGAAGGTACGACCATAAATTTTTTTTATCTTCTTAAAACAGAATATGAGAATCACAATTTTTTTTCTTATGATTCATCCTTTCATGTCACAGGCTATGGAGCTAAGCGTTCTCGATATTGCATGAAGCAATCCAACCTTCAAGTTTGCTGAAATCCATGTGTCAATTAGATTCACAGACCAAACTGTGAACTGATCCCCAAGGAGTGTTTTAGGTTTCAAAAATACGAGCGGCTCATGTCACTAGCCAATACAGATACTTATTTGCCAGGTTTTATTATTGAAATCCCTAAACGATCACTCCATATTATGAGTATACATTTCACAGATAATTACCCCTAATAGTTATGTATCGCTGGAGAAATAGAGGCGTTAAAACCATCTACAACTAAAAGACTCAGAGCACTCAACGCCTCATGGCAACCATAAAGGCTTCACATGTATTTGAGAAATCTCATGCCTCTATTCAGTACCCCGTTTTACGTATATGTGTGTGCTCTGTTATAAAAGATTATTAACTAATATTTTCCATGCTTGAGTGTTTTTGACAGGCTAGCTGCACCTAGATAAAAAAAAATTACTAGAATCTGGTGTTGAACCAAAGGGGGTCGTTGCAACAAATATAAATCCAAAACTTGTCGGAGGTAAGAAACAACTTCCAGTTACGCTTGGTCTACTCTGTTATAGGAATAAAGTTTTAGCTATCATCCAAACCTTTGTGTCCATGTTTTCATATGAAAAGTCCACACAAGTTTCAGAAACCTCTTGATTCACGCTTGCTAACTATATATAGATGCTAGACAGTTTCAAAAGCTCTCAAGTCAAAGTAATCACTTATGTTGGCTGTTTATTGACTGAATTTCCTTACAGGGAGGCTGTTTCTGAACGCTACATCTGGAACGAATTTATATCTTGACAACAAGTGTGGAGCGAGCAGTAGCTTTCTCAAAGAGTAGGGTCTTTTAAACTTCTTTATAGAATCTTTTGCTTTATAATTTCTTCACGGTACTTACGGACCTCTTCTTTAATATTTTCAAGACATTCTTGACTAGGTCATTGCAATCAAGAGCACAATCAACGGCGGTACACAACGTGTAATTCTGTCTCTACGTCTAGAAAGGTAGCCTCAACAGTTTACAATCCATTGTTTATAATTTTTAATAACTTTGTATAATATTGTATTCTCTAAGAATTTCATCTTCATTGATACTTTACAGCGATGTGAAAGTGTGAGTGTTAGTCTGTTCGATAGCCTAGCTTTTGAATTTCATAAGAAATTATAAAGCTACGGTTCGGAGCCAAAAGTTGTGTTGGTCCCTAGCATCAATCCCAAGGTTGTTGGAGATAATATACTGATAATTTGTAATGTCTCCAGCATTAAGACACAGCTTCATCCGAGTTTGTAGGATTTATTGTGTTCTCAGGCCAGTATATAACTAAAAAACTCACTTTCCCACATGCAGGCCGGTTATTTCTCAACGGCACTTACGGAACCCATCGTTACTTTGACTCTGAGACAGCATTGTGAAACCCAATGAATATTGTTAGTCTATTTTCTTGGGGATGGTTATGAAACCCATGTCGGGCTTTTTCAATCTTTGAAATTATAGGTTTCTTCAAACTTTTCGAATATCATTGTAAACTTCAAAACAGAGGCTCTGGAAATTTTAGTGTGCATGATTGTTTCCATCATACGCTGTTACATTGTCAAGTTAGGTCAGTGTAATTGAATTACTTTGTCTTCATATGCTTACATGAAAGGTTTACAGTGATATAGTAGGAAGTGTTATTATGTTGCTCCTGAAGTAGATGGAATTAAGATGTTTGGAGTGCAAATATTATTTTATGCATTTTGCTTCGTTGTGTCTATTTGGGCTTTGTAATATAAAGCTAACATATTCTTTGATTATTTTATTACATTTAATTATGCAATTTATATATGTTTAACAATATTTCCGTTGTTACTATGTAAAACTGAGAAGAGAATATTTGATGAAAAATAAATTATAGGCTTTCATTCAATATAAGTCCAACACAAAAGTTATAGAATAGATTCACTACTGATCAAAAGAAAAACGAATTTCATTGAACATTTATATGCAGTTTTGTTCATTTTGATTTCCAGATTATTAATGGTTTCATTATATTTAAGTTTTTTTTCTGTGTAGTTAGAGTTTGGCTCATCTTTTTTTTATTAAATTATTTGATATAAAGTGATATATAACTAAAGTAAAAACAAAACTTCCAACAAATAATTTGCTATTAAATAGAGTTCAACTAATTTAACAATTTGGTTCATACTTCGAAATATCATGTTTTATTAGTTTATAAAATACTAATTTTAAAAAATATTTTAAATATCATGAGAAACAATTTCAACAAATAATTTTGTTATTAAAATATTTCACCAACAGTTATAATAATTTACAAAATGTAATCAATAAACCCCTAAACTAATTGAAATTTCATTCAAATATAATTATGCACTGAAACAAATATATATTCTAAAACATCAGTTGCTGTTAAATTGGAAAAAACTAATTATTATTTTTGGAACTATTTATATAGTATTTAAACATTAGGTTTAATTATCCTGAAAAAACCAATTAGTGTACAAATATTTAAACTTAAATTTTTTTGAAATAAATAATTTTTTATTAATTTAACTTCAAATTTTCTTTTATTATGTCAAATTAAAAAGAAAGAGAAATAAATATATACCATAACATTTTTCTGAATCACTTTCATTACTTTTGTATTCTATATACAAAATAATAAACGTTACTGTTATTTGTTAATTTATAGTATTGTTTTTTTATTTTGAATAGTTTTTATAAAGCTTCTTAAAATTTTAGAAAAAATTATCTATAATAATTTTTAGTATAGAATCCCGCCCGTAGGGCGGGCCAACCACTAGTTAGTAATATAGTATAATAATTTTTATTTTGGTCGATCAGATAAATTCACATGATTTTTTTTCACAAGAATAATCAGAATTAGATATGGGTTTAAATAAATCCAAAAATAGTTTAAGAACCAAAATGCTGCAAGATAAAAATATCAGATTTGTATTGAATTAGTTAATATACTTTTTTTGTGGTCCATAAACCACATAATGGTATCTGAATCGTGTGTCGTATTGGATGGTTGTTGGTATTTTCAAACAAAAAGATTATAGAAAGTGATGTTTTATAGATTTTATTTAGTTGTTTATAAGGGGAGAAAACGTGAGGAGAAATCATTGAGAGTTCAATCATATTCCTAGTCAATACGAAATTTCCAACCTAAAGTTAGTAAATCTATAAAATCATTTTGAAAAATTCTATAAGAAATAAAGATCTCTGTGACCAGATCAAAAGAAGAGAAAGACAATTGAAATCACAGGGGCACTTCTTCCAAAAAGATTTCGTGCAAATACAAAAATCAAAATGGTATATTTTGTCATTAGTGTAGGTAACAAAAAAAACAGTGACACTAACTTATGAAGTATAAACGCAAATGAAATTTTTGATACCAGTTATGTCGTACAAAAAAAAGTTGTAATCTTTGTCTACTTACTAGTTAAGTTTTTAGATTCTAGATGGGAAAATCGATGGGCCTGCCTCTACGGCTTCAGTTTTCAAGCCTCGACGACTGATTAATTTATCTGTCCAGACAACAAAGAAAAAAAAAAGGTACAATTTTCAGTTTCTTCTTTAACTATCTTCTATGTACTTTCTTGGTTCTTTCTTGGTTTTTCCTTGCCATTGATCAGAAACTAGTTGAGAGAGAGAGAGAGAGAATAGTGCAAAGACTTTCTCACACACTGTCTTAAAAAACCGCGTTAGAGAAATGGTCTTCCTCCTCAGATCTCTCTCCCTTTCACTTAAGATAAAACCCTGAAACTTTCCCGCATTTTCTTTCCCCTTCTTCTACAATTTTAAAGTAAACTCATCTGCTTGAATTACCAAAATCATCTGCAAAATTCCCAGGTAAAATCACTACTTTTACTTCTTCATCTTTATAATCTCCTTTCACTTTGTTTTTTTAACTGCTTCGCTGCGCTTTAATACTACCCTTGGGGTTAAAGTTTTCACCTTTATCTCTCTCTCTCTCTGTAATGTCGGTTCCAATGTTAGATTCCTCCGCAAGATTCAGTTAAAAGTTAGTTGCTTTAAGCTATAAATCAAATACCCACTTCGATCTTCTTCATTTTGCTCTCCTTCTCTTACAAGCTCAACAACATAGGTTTGGTTTCTAATGATGGGAGGAAACCCATCCAAGAAGAAGCAAAACATTGAGTACGGTTCACCTACAACACCTGTACAAATGAAGATCAACTCAGCTTACACAGAACACTTAACCTCATACGAACGAGCTTGCACCGAAGACCCAAAGCTCGAGTCTTTCGACTCATCCCTTCACCGACGAACCAACCTCGTCATCAACAACCTCGCAGCATCATCAGGCGTCGAGATCAAATCCCTCTCCTTCGAATCCCTCAGAGAGGTGACGCAATGCCTTTTGGACATGAACCAAGACGTGGTCAAAGTTATATTACAGGACAAAGAAGACATATGGAGCAATCAAGACATGTTCTCTCTTGTCAACATGTACTTCGACAGCACCGCGAAGACCATGGACTTCTGCTCTGAGCTCGAGAGCTGTCTCAACAGGGCGAGGAGAAGCCAAGTGATTATAAAGTTTGCTGTCAAACAGTTTGAGGAAGAGGAATATAAGAAGACCCTTGAGGAGCTCAAGAGGTTTACGTTAGCTGGCGATCCTTTTTCGAAAGAGTTCTTTGCACTCTTCGATTCGGTGCATAGACATCAGGTTATGATGCTCGAGGAGCTTCATAGGCTGAAGAGGAGGCTCGATAAGAAGCTTAAGAGCGTCAAAACGTGGAGACGAGTTTCCAACGTGGTGTTCGTGACCGCGTTTGTCTCTGTGCTGATCTTCTCGGTGGTCGCAGCAGCTGTGGCTGCGCCGCCTATAGTGGCGGCGCTGGCCGGCGCGTTGGCTGTTCCTGTGGGGTCTGTTGGGAAGTGGTGCAACTCTTTTTGGGACAAGTATGAGAAAGTGGTTAGAGGGCAGAAGGAGATCGTTACGTCGATTAGAATCGGGACGTATGTGTCGGTTAGGGAGATGGATAGTATAAGTGTGCTTGTGCGTAGAGTGGAAGTGGAGATTGGGTCGTTGTTGAAGAACGCTGAGTTTGCTGTTGGTGATGAGAGAGTGGTGAGGCTTGCTATAGATGAGATCAAGAAGAAGCTTGATGGGTTTACTGAGACTATTGAAGAGCTTGGGAAGCATGCGAGTAAGTATTGTAGCGATGTGACGAAGGCGAGGACTGTGATTCTGCAGAGGATAATCAGATACCCTAATGGTTCAACCACTGAAGAAGCTGCTTGGTAAAGATACCTACACCTTAAACTAAACTTAATTGCTTCATGGTTATTTGAATAAAGTTTTAAACGTTTATAAATTTTTTTGATGATCAGGACCGAAATGTTGTCGTGAGAAGGTGGATTTCAGATTAGTTGCTGGCTTTGAAGATTGTTGATTTGCTTTGTTTAGCACAAGTATTATTATGAATAGCTAAAGAGAAGTTATCAAAGTAAAAATGGATATTTTACTTAATGTTATTAGTTTCCCTGATGTAACCTTTGCACAATGCATTAATTAAACCTGTTGGAAGATTTTATGCGATTGAATCTTGTATTTATATATGTTTATTAATGTCTGTGCTTTTGGACGATTCATAAGCTGGATCCTTACAGAATTAACCAGTTAATATTACTTAATTGCTTCATGGTCTTTTGAATAAAGTTTTGACCATCTCTTATGATTTTATAAATTTGTTTGATGACCAGGACAGAAATGTTGTCGTGAGAAGGTGGATTCAGATTAGTTGTTGGATTTGAAGATTGTTGATTTGTTTTGTTTAGCACAAATATTATGAACAGCTAAGGAGAAGTTATAAAATGAAAAAAAAAGGATGTACTTAATGTTATTAGTTGCCCTGGGGTAACCTTTACACAATGCATTAATTAAACTTGTTGGAAGATTTTATGCGAATCTTGTATTTATATGTGTTTATTAATGTCTGTGCTTTTGGAGGATTCATAAGCTGGATCCTTAACCAGCTAATAAATTAATAAAAGTAAAAATCAAGACGTTAGATGATGAAAGACGATGGAGAATAAGTCTCACACAAGGGACATTTACGTCTTGAGCAACATTTTAGTATAAGCATAAAACTCTGTTTTAGTAGTCAATCGACTTGTTTTGGTCGATATGATGATTGGTCTTATTCAACCAGTTGACTGATTAATCAAAAGACCAGTCACCTTGGTTTGTTTCTAGCAAAAAGATTACTCGTTCTACTTTTCTAGTTTTTCTGTTCTTAGAGTTCTTATGAATTTATTTCTTTGATCAATTAATACAAGAAACTCCTTGTTTTTTCTCCTTTTTGTTCACATTATATTTTGGTTTATTTCACAGTCAACTGCAAAATCACAGCTAAAATATCTTGTGCATCCATGGTTCGGTCCATGTGTTACTCAAATGGGTTAAATGATCTATAACGTTGGCTAGAACGTGTCTGATTTTATGCTTTAGCATGAGCCTTGGACCATGAAATATAAAACCTTTTATATGTATTAATAGTTTTCTTAGATGTTTTATTCAACCACATTATGTCCTTGACCAAAAAGAAAACGTCAAGCATGTTATAATTGTTGAGACCAAATTATATCTAATCTGCATCACATATGTGGCATTAAAGTACCACAACTTATCAATCAGACAGACGGAGAAGTCATCATTTGTTTCCAGGGATCCATTGAGCTACGATGGGGGAGTCCACAAACTACTCAACTCAGTTGATTAATGTCATAATTTAGATATCATAGAGTTTAAAAAAAAAAAGTCATGTTCTTTCCTCTTGTTGCTAAAGCCATCTATCACAAGCACTACAACAAGAGATGCATACTATTTCATCTTGAACAGTAACACTAATCTTAATTTCCAATTAACCAATTTATTTTATGTAATTTTACATGATAAGAGAACAAATATCTATTTAAGTCCCAATCAAACAGCTAATTTTAACCGTTTTCACAATTGTATATTTTGATTTAAATAATTTAACATCCTCCACAACAAAAAGTATATCTGATTATCTTTTCAGCATGCAAATTCAGTTATCTCTGTTGGCAATGAAGTCAGCAAGAGCTACCAAAGGTTTCGCTTTGTCCGAATCAAACCCTTTAAGATGTTCCCTCGCATCTTTCTTCAACCTCTTAACAAACTCTTTACTTTTCTCAACTCCCAACACTTTCGGATACGTCAGCTTTCCGGCCACCTGATCTTTCCCGGCGGTCTTCCCCAGCTCCTCCGACGACTTAGTCCCATCCAAAATATCATCAACCACCTGAAACAACAACCCAACACACCTCGCGAACCTCCTCACCTTCTCAACCTCTTCCTCCGAACCACCTCCAATAACCGCTCCGATAACCGCCGATGCCTCAAGCAACGAACCGGTTTTATGAACGTGAATAAACTCAAGCTCCTCCAACCCGACGTCGTTTTGATCCAACCCTTCGCTGCTCAAATCCATCGCTTGTCCCGCCACGAGCCCTTTCGTCCCTATAGACTTCGCCAGCTCTCTAACCGCCCTAACCATTCTCTCAGGCGACACGTCAGCTTCCGTCAAATGCTCGAAGGCCAGAGCTAGGAGCGCGCCGCCGGAGAGAATCGCGACGCTTTCTCCGAAGACTTTGTGCGTCGTGGGCTTCCCTCGCCGGAGGTCGTCGTTGTCCATGCAAGGGAGATCGTCTTTGATGAGTGACATTGTGTGAATCATCTCGACCGCGCACGCCGCCGGAACCGCCGAACGCTCTTCCCCTCCGACTAGCTCGCAGGCCGCGAGGCAGAGTATTGGTCTGACGCGTTTGCCGCCGGCGAGGATGGCGTAGCGCATTGCCTTGTGGATGTTGAGAGGCTCCACCAGTGGGATGGCTTTGTCTAGCGCTCTGTTTATTGACTCGGCTTTGGTTTTCATGTAAGGTTTGAAGTCGAACTCGGAATCGTCTTCGTTGTTCTCTACTTGGGTTGAGGAATCAAGAAACTCATGGACATCCTGTCTGGCGAAAACGGCGGGATGCTTGAACGGGAGGTGGAGGAAACGGGTTAGCCGTCGTGTATTTGCCGGACTCAGCCGTTGTTTTAGAGTTTGAAACACGAAGTTTAGAGATAGGAAGAAGAGTAAGAGATAGAGAATGATAGTTTGAGCTTCCATTTGATGAATGTGTGATGTTTGAATGATCTTTGTTGGTTCTTGTTCTTTATAATAACCTATCTGGTCTTGAAGCACTAGCATATACAAAAACAAAAAGTCAACGGCAAAGCACGTCGTGGGATCATTGTTTCGGCCTTGATTCGTATATCAGTTTGGTCCAAACCGTATGGATTGATTTAGAGTCAATGCGTGAATAGTTTGTTTTAAGAAATGCAAAACTGAACCGGAATCAAATCGTTAGGAAAAACAAACCGGAATGCTTAAGGCTGATTGATATCTAAATGAAGAAGCAAACATGACAGCCTCCCTGGTTTTCATCAAATTTGAACGTTTTGGATTTTTATTAATGTGTGTGTTTTTATCGTTCTGTCATTTGTCTTTATTGGAGAGAAGATCCCACATCGAATATATGAAAGGGACTTATCAGAGCAGGTCCAATACCCTAATCCATTAATCCGGCCTGGACAGTGGCTCGATCATCCCATTAGCTGATGGCCCATAGAAGGCTCAGTTCCGCCGAGATCGCTAGAAAAATAAAGCATGATTTCGGAGGGAGTATGATGGATTCTGCGAGATTAATGGTTATACGCACCATTATTTCAAGGGAGGGTATTGGAGAGAAGATCCCACATTAAATATATGAAAGGACTTGAGTAATATATAAGGGACTTGGGTCAATCCACTAATTGCCAATTGATTTTAAGTTGGAAGCCCAAAAAACTTATCAGTCCGAGGATTTAATGATTTGTAAGAGAGATTCAATCAACGCATAGTGGCGTAATGTTAGTCATGTTTTCTGTTTAATTTTTTTCGATTTTTTAATAGAAAGAACTTACCAACGACTCAAACTTGATCCTAACGTATTCTTTATAGTATCATCTTCATATCGTAAGCCCATATAATATTCAAAATGAAACTGTATGTGATTGGCTGTAAAAATTGCTTCAATTTATTATTTTTAGGGGTAATTTCATCTTACTTTTGGGGGTAATTTCAGGTTAAATGTAAGATTTAAATTTTATATACAACCGTGTGCCCGAAGCAAACAAAAAGGTCAAACAAACCCACATGTGACCTGTAAATTTGTTATTGTCGTAATCAAACCATACAGTTTTCCTAACTAGAGAAATAACAAACGAACAAAACATGGAGACTAGAGAGCAAAGGTTTTTGAAGCAAACGTAGCATGTGGCCATAAGCCATTCACTGCGTTTGATAGTGCTTAAAAGTGCTTTTGAAGGTATGCAAAATATGACTTTATTTTCTTTTTGTCACCGCAAAAAAGCCGCAAATTTTACATGCTTGCTTTGTGTTTAACAGTTAGTTGTATGCAGTATTAGAAAGTGGAAGTGAAAGTGAAAGATGACCAAATCAACTACATCAAGAGATGAGTTCTTCAAAAACTCGTGAAAGTCCATGAATACTCATGATATTATAATTCCAATAGACCAAGACTGATGTAATTATTCCAAAAGTCTTGCCACAAAATGTGCATTCAAACTTAACAAAGCGACTAGTGAGCATACAACCCTTCTCTTCCCGTGACATTTATTAATTTCATCAATTAATGCAAAAGACTACTAGCGAATCGAAATTATAACACATGCATACATAAGTATTCAAATTATAACACATACATATACAAATATATTTTTCATATATATTACTTACATGAGTATTCAAATGTTTATTACCAATATAGACACATTACATGTGTGATAAAAATTGGTACATATCCATAAGAATCAATTAAAATGCAGCTGTCTACCAACAAACTCACTTGTTATTTATGCTATAAAACAAATTCATAGATGATACGTCCGTCGCTTGCCTCTGATGATAAAAATATTTAGAAAACAAATTCATGCAGATGGGGAACACTTCTTAATCTTGAATTTGGTAAAAATATTTTAGTAAGCTATTGATTAACAGAATGAATCTACTTTAGTCATCAAAGTAGCTTCTTTCACATTCTTGTCTCCAATGTTATTAGAAACAAATAATAAGAATTAGAACAATAAGTGAAATGTCTGCAATACAGACCCACCAAATTCTCAATGTGTCTAAGAAGTAAGATCCCTACATATATTAATTAATCTCCCACTATTCATCTACTCTCTTTTTTGTTTGAATACCAATGTTCATCTACTCTCTCTCTAATGAAACACAAACAATTGTAGAAAAAGTCAAAAACTAGACATGGGATGTTGAAGGATGAACAACCTTGTTTTGTCTCCCTGCAAGCCAAAGCATGGTCCTCCTAGCAAAAGATGGCGTTCTCGTCTCCAAAGATTCCGAATTTTCGCTCTTTTGATTCTCTTCATCGATCCCACTCTTCATCTCTGGAGGATTGCTTTGGTTTGGAAATTGGATTGAATAGGAAGACAGTGAAGAACATTCTTGATCTCTAACACTAGTAACTTTTTGCTTCTCCTTTTTTCCCCTTAGCCAAATTTTCGACAAAGAAAAGCTCTCTCTTTCCACAACACTCTTCCCAACTCCCTTAGCCCTAGGATCAAAACCGTATTCCGACATAACTGCCCTACGGCCAGACAAGCGAATGTCTTTGTCGGATTGTTTCTTGGTCGTAACGTGGACCTTAAGTATCGCTTCTTGGTCCATAATATACTCAAATGATCCCATTGAAAAACACCTCCTTACATCTAAATTGCTATTACCACTAATATTATTCTTATTGTTACTTCCTTCACCAACATGATCCATGTTCCTAAACTTCCCTAGCTTAACTTCTAAAGGAACAACATTTCCATCTACACCATCAGGGTCGCATGATGTACGACCCGACCCGAAATGGGTCGACCCAAGATCATTAGCCTCAGGAACAGGAACCATGTCTCTACCACTCGCGGACTCAAGAACAAGGAGATATGGACTATGACGAGGTGAGAAATCAGAGAGAAGGAGATTGGATCTGCAAAGTGGACAAGTAGAGTGAGAGAGAAGCCACGTGTCGATACAGTCAACGTGAAAGGCGTGGCTGCATTTAGGCAAGAGCCTGAGTTTGTCCTCTGCTTCGAACTCGCAGAGACAAACGGGACAATCGAAAGGTGAGATCTTGAGACCGGTGATGGATTTGTAATGAAAAACAGGTAACGTGTCGATCAAGGACTGGTCAACGCCGTAATCGTGGAGGTGGAAAAGTTGGTGGAGCTGGCCTTGAAGAGCTGTGGCGCTGCTGTTGTCGAAGTAATCTTCTCTGTTTTGGGTTGATGGCATGAGGAGGAACTTGACGAGGATGTGGATGAGACCGGAGATGAAGAAGATGATGGAGAGGATTATGATTATAAGGAGGATGTCGGGGCTGACTTTGCTGGCTAAGTCGAAGCTTGTGTTTGGTTTGAGAGGTATAACTTGTGGTGATGATGAAGGGGATATCAAGTCCATGTTTTCCTGAGAAAATGTCATGAGAGATATGGAAGAACTTACCAAGAGTCTAGCTTTGTTGTTGGTTTTCTTGAAACTGAGAGAAGAGAAGAGAAGAGTTTGAGCTCAGCTCAAAGTGTTTTGAAATTAATGAAGACAGTGGTGATTATGAGAATCACAGGTTGGACCATTGATGGTGACAGATGAGGTTTTTTCTTATTTTTCATTTTATATTTTTTTTACACCCAAGAAGAGTCTAGTCTTTGAAATCATTTTTTAAAATTTCAGAAATTAATGGGATTTGGATCTTAGTATTTTATTACCTGAAGAAATGGGAAGTCAACGATACATTTCTTTAAATAAAGAGACTGATAATACCACTTTCCTTCATGAATCATAAATGATAATTTTTTATGATTTTAACCATGTTAAAGCCAACGGGACAAACAATATAAATGTAGAATCCATAAGAATAAACCAATTTTCTGACAGCTTAACCTTTGTTTTGATGTAATAAACCTAGTTTGAATTCAAAATACCATTAAGATTGAAAATGACTAGACATAAGGGAATATTTCAAACTATCATTAAAATTTGGGAGTGGGCTATTCATGCTGAAATAATATACAACCAAATCATCTAGGGGATGACCACAATGTCATCTTGAAATTTTGCCAAATATATACGTCCCACTATGCGCTTTTTAGAGTGAGAAATATGAGTTGAACAAAAAAAAAAAAGAGTGAGAAATATGAATGATGTTTAAAATAGTGTGGAATATTTGGTTGTAGGGTTGTTTCGCCAAATGGGAGTGTGTGTTCTGGTGGAATAACTTGAATTGTATAAGATAAGAATTTGTTCTTTGGGGGGATGAAGAATGATGTCGTACTATATTTGGGTCACTGGGTGTGCATCTATCATGCATGAAAGAGTGACCTTAAGGAGTTTTCTCTCTATGTGATGCCGAAGTTAGACATCGATTGAGGATGATGATTTTTTTTGTTTCAAGTGAGTAGTTTCGTATGTAGATCTATATGTTTATGAGTGTAATGTAAGCGAGATAAGGTGGGTAAGAACTCTGTTCTTAGTTTTCCTTTGTGTAATTCTAGATTAAGAATCCACTTACTTCTTCTAAGGCTCTTCTTCCTTGTTTTATATAGTTGAAGAAGTTTGGTGAAGTCAGAAGTGATTTTCTTCCTTACTATGTCAAAACCCCTAGTTTGGTGTAAAGAGTTTTTTTTTTTAAATTCATTCACAAAGAAGACATAGGCTTTTTATACACACATTGGCCCTATACAAAATTTGGCAATTGCCTAGACTTATGTAATTAACCAATATACAAATCAGTCCATAACACTCTCAATATCTCTCCTAAAGTTGGAGTGTGTAAATCACAACATCCAACTTACAAATAAAAGCTCTAAACTCCTTGCATCCAAGAGTCTTAGACATAACATCTGCTATTTGAGTCGTGGAAACATGTTTAGGAGCAATAACACCTCGTATGATCTCATCACTTATGAAATGGCATTCCTTGCCAACATGTTTTTCTGCTCGTGAAACATTGAGTTATTACTAAGATGAATAGCCGAGAGACTATCGGAATGAAGAGGAACAAAAGTAGAACAGTTCACGTCTAGTGTGTCGAAAGGGCCACACAGCCAAATAATCTCACTTACAGTATCTGCATCAAACGATATTCAGCCTCTACAGGGGAGCGTGAACACATGTTTTTGTGTTTTCCATGACACCGGAGAACCACCAATGACCAAACTGAATAAACCATGTTGTCATAAAGTGAATAGTCGTTAAAAAAAAATAGGTTTGATTAGGTTTAGTTAATGCAAAATGAATAAAAGTTAACAATTTTTCAATAATTTTGAAAAAACTTTAAACACAAAATAATGTGAAGTAGAGGTAGTACTAATTTATCTAGGTAATACAAGTTGTTACATTAATACCACGTTGTTTTAATAATATGTTTATGTCAATAATATTAATGTGTTTAGTAATACTATTTTTTTTAATTAATACATAGAAATTTCAGTTTACATATGAATTTATTGTTTAAAATGATGTCTTAGATATTAAACTACTAATTTTTTAATTAGCAATGTAATACTATATTGAAACAATGTATAAATATTATTTATGTTACATAAAAATATTAATCTTAAATATAAAATAGCAAAATAAACAAAGGATATTAGTTTAAATTTGAATATTTTAAATTAATTAATCATTGTAAAAAAATCATCTGAAAGTGAATTTATGTTAATAGTTTATTAGATTTATTTGTGTAAATTAACTGAAGACTAGAATATTTTGAAATAGTTTATTCTACTATTTCATTATTTATAACAGTATCATTAAATATAAGTATAAAAATGGGAAAATAAAATGTATAAGAAGTAAATTGTTTAAATGTTTGTTCAATGTTTGGTCGAACGGTACAATGTGTTGATTCTTCTTATAGTTGAATTTGATAAAGATTTAACGTACAAGTTTTTTTTTCTACTTCCGAATATTTTGTTTGAAACATTCAAAAGATACAAAGCAGAAGGATTTATGGGATATTTTCGGAAACTAAGTCAGCAAAAATAAGCTTCCTTAGACCATTTCGAATGAGAATTCTCTCCATTGAGGTTCTTAATATATGTATTATGTATATATATATATATATGTATATACTATATATGTGTAAATAATTGTGGAGTCTATAATTATTGTGAAACCTCATAAATAAAAGTTTTTAAAGATTTTAAAACCCTCTTTTAAGAATCTTTATCTATTGAATTCCACAAAAATTGTGGACTTCAAAATTACTTATGCATATATAATTTATACATAACAAATATATTAAAAACTCCAACGGGAAGAACCCCGTTGGAAGTGCTCTTAGAGCAGCTTCAACGGTAGATCCTTTGTTTTCATTATTTTTTTATTTAATGTTAATGCTTTTAATACAGTTTCAATTATGATTTTTTGTTTGAAATGAAAATTATAAAATAAACCACTCAAAATGATCCATTGAGTATATTGTAAGTTTCCGAAAGTTTGTGAATAAAGAATCGGTCTTAGTCTTTTCAGTTACTGTTCTAAACTTTTATTATTATTTAAATTTTACAAACTTTCTCTCGTATCAGTGTTGGAAAAGCTCTTAGAACATCTTTAACGGGGTATTTTAAGAAGGGAGTGCTTAGAAAAAAATTAGTTTAATAGTTGGTGGGCCCCACCCTAAAAGTAACAGCCGATGCTTGATGCTCCCAGATAAGCGTTGAATTATGTGGGTTGTTTGTACTGTTTGCGGGTTCTACTGACACGTGGCAGCCCACAATTGGTGAGTTTTTTTATTTATTTTTTTAATAAGAGAAAAGAAAAAAAATAAAAAAATAAGCACTCCATTTGGAGTGCTAAGACAAAGATGCTCTTAGAGACCAATCCCTAATATAGAAAAGAAATAACGTAAGTAAAAAAGAAACTCCAATACCCAACATTAGGGGGGATGAACCTAAACCAAAATGGAGAGAAGAGCAACAACAAGAAATATGATATTCACACCAAGAAACAAAGCTTGGCAGTTGGCACTCTTCAGGGCAACCACAACGCATAGAAACTGTATTGGGTATACTAAAGTAAAAAAATTAAATAATTTTAATTAAAAAATAATTTGACCAATAAAGAAAGACATATAGTGGAAATAAGTTCTAATGTGAAGAGAAATATATTTCTGCACATATACTGCTTCTCTTTTTTTTTCACCTTTTTCAATATATTTTCTATTTTTTAGTCTTAATATACTTACTAAGAGACTGGTGTTGGAGGTGGCCTTACATCCTTAAACAGAAGGTCACCAATTTTTTTATAGGTAACAAAGACTTCTCATAATAAATAAGCATAACAAATCCAAACAGAGAGCCTATGCTCCAGAACCGGTTAGAACAAGCCACAAAAAGCTCGTAAAACATTCAACCAGAACAATGAAGTCAGCAAACATGATCAAGAACCGCTTATAAAGAAGCAAGACCTCAGACTGATCTCTAAGAAGAAACAGGGAGCGAAACTGACAACACCAGACAAACCCATCTCTAGAAACAAAAAGTGAAAGAGAACGAAATCGGCATGAAAAAAAGTATGGGAGAAAGAAAGAATTATACTTTAAGGCAGAGTAGAACCTGTATTTTAAAAGGCCCTATTCAAAAAAGAAAACTAGATTTTTTTTTCCTATAAACAAAACAACTGTTTGACTAGAAACTTTAGTGTTAAAATTTATTATTATTATCTAACTTTTATATCTAATATTTTCACTTTTCTTCTATTAATTTTAAAAGGCCTTATTCAATTGTTTGATGAATTTTATTTATTTTAATCGTAGTGTTAAATTTATTATTATTATCTAAATCCTAACAAGTTATCCACATTACATCTAATATTTTCACTTTTCTTCTATTAATTTTTTTTCTCTTCTTACATTTATAATTATATATGAATACAAATTAGAAGTGGGGTCCCATTAAATGGGGACCCTAATAATTTTTTTCTTATGCATATAAGTCCTGCTCTACTTCAAAAATAGAATCACCAACAACAACAACCATTCAACTGCTGCACGAGGAGGGGCCAAACCGGACAGGCCACAAAACAAGATGGAGAGACAGAGATCTAAAACCAGATCTACAAGATTAGAACGCTAGTGAAGACTAGCCACACCGTTAAGCATAATGATCCAAAACTTCTAATCTTATATATTAAAGATAGGTATTCCATGTCGGAAATTTAAGGGGATCTTAACTAATATATAAATGGTTAGAGTTAATCCACTTGTCATCAACTGGTTTTAAGTTGGTAATTCATAATATTTCTGAATCTAACATGCTTTTGATATCATGATAAGTTTTATAGGCTTCTAATTTAATACTTATTGATGACAAATTGATTGACCGTAATCTTTTATATATTACTTAAGTTTTCGTTGAATTTTCCACGGTGAGAGAAGAAAGAACATCTTACTAACTTGAATTACCCGACATTATGTTATATTCCACCCATTTTGTTTTAGTTGACGTTTTGGAACCATTTTTGTTTTACTATATGTGATGTTTTCAAAAAAAGTAATGTAGTAAAACACAATGCCGGTGACTTTCTTTACCCTTTATATTATTCTTTCTAGTTAACAAAGTCAACTACTTTATTCTATACCACAGATTTTTTTTTGTCTGACGTCTTTACCGGAGATGATATGCAGTTAGTTTATATATTCACTAATAAGATGTCAATAGATGTAGACGTTTCGTTTTCTACACGGTGTTGCTTGACCGTTTCAACATAAATTAATGAAGCGAGTGTTGATCACGTTCATTTGATGAGGGAGGCCAGTTGCAATGTTGAACATGCTTCCTCTTGTTTCCTCTCTTTAACATCGCTAATTATGTCCCTATCAGGAGGTCATGTTTAGACTTTTCTTCGACGTTGTTATATTGCTTCGGTTTCTTGGCCTTGAATGGATTCAAGTCTTGGTTTCTTTCTTTTTGGATTAGATATATCTTGTGGTTCGTAAACTTGGACTCAGTCAATTAATCAGTCTTATGGTTAGTAGTATATAAACAGGTGGGTATGAATGCATGACCTTATAAACCCTCACCACCATTTCAAAAACCAATATCTAAGAGCTTTTCATTTGCGTTTCTTCCTTCTAACCCATGGATCGAGTTCCGTTCTTGAATGTTCTAAAGGATGTTGTGGGTACCTTAAATGAATCCCGCAAACTCTTTCTCAAGAACAAGAAGTTGATGTTCTCGGTCTTGGTATTCCCTCTCTTGCTCAATGGTCTAGTTTACTTGTTCACGGTCCTTGCCATCAAACCTGAGATAACAAACTTGATTCAAGAATCTAATTTGTTACCTATGATGGATCCAAGCAGCCCGGAATACATAGCTCAACTTATGAGAGTCTTTGCAGATTTTCGCCAGTTTGTGGTTTCTTCATACTTCTTTTCCACAGTCTCCTTTGTCATCAAACTTTTATCGGTTCTAATCATCGTCCATGCTTCAGCTCTTACTCATAAAGATGAGAACGTGAATCTCAGAGACTTTCCGGTTCTGACCCTTAAATCTTGGAAGGGACCTCTTGTGACCTATTTCTACATATCTCTCTTCAGTCTTGGCTATTGGTTTCTCTTCTTCATAATCCTTTTCCCTCTCCTTTTGTTGTCTTCAAATTTTAGTTCCTTAGCAACCAAGTCGTGGTCCTTGTTTGTTCTGTTTGCATTGTTCGAGTCCTATTTAGCTATCGTTTGGTACCTATCTTTGGTCATATCGATACTCGAGGAAACTTATGGATTCCAAGCTTTGGGGAAAGCTGCAAAGATCGTTAAAGGGATGAAACCACAACTATTCCTCTTGAATGTTATCTTCGGTTTATTGTGCTTCGGTTTAGCTCAGGTCGTGAGGCTGGTCGATTTGAGATGGTCGTTTGCGGTTACCTTAACCACCGGTTTGGTACTTGTGGGATCAATCTTTGCGGTGAGGATGTTTCAACTTGTGATTTACACCGTTGCATATTTCCAATGCAAGAGTCTCCGCGGCCAAGATATTGAGTCGCTGAGGGATGTTGAATATACGAAATTATCATCCACTTCTCTTATTGGAGCAGCATTGCCTTGATTTGGAAAATTACTGTTATGAATAATATATGTTTTTCAATATATATTTGCTTCTTCTTTTATACTGTTTATGCCACATATGATTTCAAGTGTTATAAACCGAGAATCCGAATGGATGACCGGAAAACAAAAAATTCAAAAAATATACAAAGAAATCGATCTGAATGCACAGATTAATACAATGTATAATTATTTGAAACATAAACGTGTACTTCAAATATTCACTTCCAAATTTATTTTTATTTGACATCTAAAAATAAATATGTAAAATTTAAATAAGTTAAATACTCGATTCTATAAAAAGTATTTATTTTCATGTTTTGCCTTTTCAATTTTGGATTTTATTTCATGTATATTCGAACCGAACCGATATAACTCTAATTCAAACGATATATAGTTACTTTATGGGAATTATGATGTGATTAAATTAGAACAAAACCCGATGTGTTATATCTGAACTTGATCCGTACTTACCAATTTACTTAAATGAGACCTAAGATATAAATTAGAACCAAATCTAAAATATCCAACCGAAATCCGAACGTCCATGCCTAATTCAAACAAATAATTTTTTTACTATTTTCTTTGAAATCTACATGTTCATGCCTGTAAAAAAGGAAAAATTTAGAAGAAAACTGAAAAAAATATTTGGATACACATTTTAATAATATTAATATATTTAATTTGTTATTTAAAAAATAATTTTTTAAAAAATATATATAAAATTTTATCGTAGTGAAAATAGAAAACATCAAAAATTTCATGTGTGATGGTGTATTCAAATAAAATGGTATAATATGTAAATAGTGGCCAAATTAATTTTAACGAAATGTCTAGAAATAGGTAAAATTTAACTAGTATAAATCATAAATAAGATTAGTTCCATATAATGTTTTTTTTTAAAATAAAATGCATAGATACATAGAACAAATCTCGAAAGGTCTTATGTGTTTTCTGCTGACTCGTTGTTGGGAGTATGATAAGATTTTAAGAATTGTTTTAAAGATAAGTTTACAAAATATATTGGGGCTCTTTGATGGTGGTATCCCCAAGAACTAAAAATGCTTCAAGAGGAGTCTGATATAGATGAATAATTTGTTTGGTGAACCTGAAATCTTAAAGATGCTTTTCTCGGTTTGCATATCAATGGAAGGCGACAATGAGCTGCTTTCGGCAATCAAGGTTAACCTATTGACGGAGCGGAAGTACCGTCTAATAACCAATAATGCAAAGATATCGTTGAATTCTGAGAATGCCCGTTATCTTAGCCTTCTTAAAATCTGTTGAATTCTCAAAGAATGCCCAGAAATAAGGAATCAAGAGTTGTTTAACACAAAGCTCTAAGTTTTATAAATCAATAATCAAAGTTGTGACTCTTACAAATCAAAAGCTCACTATTTATACTTACAAGAAAAGACCTAAGTCCTTAAGGATTAGGATCTAACCTTCTATCCTAAAGTCTTTAATCATTATCTTTCCAAATATTAAGAATACTAATGTTTATCTAGAACAAGAATAAAAAGGAAATTAGAAAACCAAAGCCTAATAGAAATAGGATGCTACGCTGCATCAGGTCCCTCCCCCTTTGAGAGATTCGCCCACGAATCCGGACAGTAACGCATCACCTGGCTCAACTATGAACAAACGTTTGACGTGAAAAACGTCAGCTGCATGCACATGCGGTCCCATCTTCCCAAGAATCTCTAGTGGTCCCATCTTCCTCGTCTTTAGCTTACCATAAGAACCTTCAGACTCCTTGGCATGCACACTATTTCTTGTGAAATCTGACTCCACAACGTCCATATGGGCACTACCAGCTGCAGTGAACTCAAGATACACGAGGTCAAACTCTTTAATGTCAACTCCACGACATAATTCATGAAAGAATAAGACGAAACGCAAAAGGTGAATGGTTGGATACAGAGCTCCTAAGGCCAAAGAACTCCACGATGGTCTCACAAAAGAAAACATTTTTCTTTCCAAGATCACAAAGAGCATACGGTGACCACGATGAAACAGGAAACGTCGAACATGATATGCCACACAAACTTGGACGGCACGGCAGCTCTCCTTTGCAGGTCGCTTACAACTCATTGGTTCTGTGATACATAGTATCACCAACTTTTGGATGTCGGTATATAGGCTTCTAAAACAATGCATCAAGGAGATCTATCAACTCTGCTCAGCTTTCTTATGGTCTGGACCGGCTATGTCCACGACAAAAGCTAAGATATCTTGGGACAAGGTCTGCAGTCCAAAGGAAGAAGGTGGGCTGGGACTACGATCACTATCAGAAACAAACAGAGTATGTTGCTTAAAACTTATCTGGCGAGTTGTGTCTCAGTCTACTTTATGGGTCCAATGGGTTAAAAGATATTTGATAAGAAAGGGCTCATTCTGGAGCATAAATGAGGCAGGTTCTCTTGGCTCTTGGATTTGGAAGACGCTGTTGAAATACAGAGCGCTGGCCAGATCTTTTGTTAAAGTTGAAATAAGGAGTGGTGCTACCACCTCCTTTTGGTTTGACGAGTGGTCCCCCCTGGGGAGGATAATTGAGCTCACAAATATGCAAGGATGCATCGCACTCGGTATTAATATCAATGCTTCTGTGGAATTTGTAGTTCAAAACTATAGGAGCCGCCGATATAGAGCAGAACACCTTATCACCATAGATAAGGAGATTCTGAAGCTGAGATCAAAGGGACTTCTTGAAGAAGACGATGTGGTTTTGTGGAAAGGAAAAGGAGATGTGTTCAGACCTAGTTTCGACACGAACCAAACTTGGAATCTTACGCGGGTGCAGCAAGTAAAGGTCCCGTGGTATAAGGGCATCTGGTTCTCTTGATCAACGCCTAAATACTCGGTCATGGCTTGGATTGCAGTACATAACCGACTGGCAACAGGAGATAGATTGCTGCAGTGGAACCCTCAGGCAAATGCTCAGTGCTTGCTCTGCAATGCTGCTGCTGAGTCCCGGAATCATCTATATTTCACCAGGTCATTTGGAGAGACCTCACTAAGAAACTTTTGAGGCAGAGCTACTCAAACATTTGGGGTCAGGTTCTTGCTTTGCTATCTACAAATACTATCTCAGGAGATACCAAGTTTCTTCTGCGATATGTTTTCCAACTCTCTGTGCATACTATTTGGCTTGAGCGAAACGGAAGAAGGCATGGCACGGTCAATCGTCCCCCAAGTCTTCTTATCAAGTTCATCGACAAGCAAGTACGGAACCGAATCAGTTCTTTACGTGGACGAGGAGGAACAACTTTCAACAAAACAATGGTGGTCTGGTTTTCTACTAGAGACTAGGCTGCTGTGATTTATGAATGTTTCAAAAAACTATCTCTCGTATTAGACTAAAGTTGCACTAGTTGTACAAAAGCCTTTTTTGATTTGAATAAATTTAACATTCTTTCAAAAAAAGATATGCCACACAAATGCTTTTCTTGACTTGTGCCAGCTGTAGTTCCACATTGTTTATGGAATGTTCAACGAAAAATATGATACCACCCACGAGGATATCCAATATGATGCTGAAAGTGTGATACAATCTCTCCACCGAAAGGTCATAGGAGCACGAAACCTTGTCCATGATGACTAGGATCCAACAATAGTCCATTGGTGACACATAACTTGGACAATAAGCAACAATACAAATGAAACCTTGTACTCTCTGATTCACCAAATGGAAAAGATCCACCAATAGAAATCCAGAAGAGATGACAGAAAAATAAAGACACTCTCTTCCTGCGCAAAATATGGACCCAAACAAGGACTCGCTTGATATGCAAGCAACGTCACTCCAACAAACAATTGTGGAGTCTTTGTCATTGGAAACCTCATGTAAATTTTCTGCACGTGATGAGAAGGACCAATGTACGTACGGCAAATCACACTGGCAATGGCATAATCCCTGGCCTCTTCCTCCGCGTCGGTCAATGAGAAAGAAAAAGACTCGTGTGTACTGTTTTCTATCAACCACATATATCCACGTTTTTTATCCATGCTCTCCAGCTTCACAATATCATGTGAAGGTGAAACTTTAGTTGTTCCGTCAAGTTTGTTGACGCCTATACCACAACGTGTCATGGGAAACTGTAAGAATTCTCTTTGTTGAACATCAAATTCATTGCATTCATCCTGAATTCGAACTTCCTCCTTGCCAACACCATAGGCTGGCTCCATAGAAAACTCACTCTCTGTTTGCAGACATCTGTGTGCATCTATACACTCCAAAGGACCACTAAACTCATCATTCAAAACAACCCTAGTTTTATTTTGCTCAGCAGATTTACCACGAACAAAAACAGTTTGTGAATTTGATGAATCTCCTTGATAACCAAGACCCATTATTGACTTCTCTGTTCTTCCCATGGTTAAAATCTTGTCTAAGCTTGCAGATCCATTATTTAACATTCGAATTTTCTTATGCATTTTGGTCAGTTCCTGCTCCAAGTTCATGTTCTTCTCTTTCTCTAAGGCAAGAGCTTCTTGAAGATAAGTTATCCTGTTTTCCAATGCATGTATCTCCATGAAAGATAGTTTACTTAAACAATCCTGATGATCATGGTCCAACTTCAGAATACTCCCCGTTTCTTCCATAAACCTTGTATTTGAGGAGCCAATGCTTCTTCTATTATGTGTTACAAAAGGAGCTCCATATGTGTGATTTTTATCACGATCAGGTGGATTGCGATGAAATTGCTGATGACAATCCTTTTCTCCCAAATAATATTTTATGCCTTCCTTGCGGACACATATATTACCATCATCAACTACCACGTGAACATCAATTCCGTTGTTCAAGCCTTGAACTTCATCTTCGTCATTGAACAGTGGATCTAAGCAGTAGTGGGAATCTATAAATACTTCATCATCAGAAACATCATAGATAGGCTCATCGGTCAGGTTTGTGACTGGAACGTAATAGCTCTTCACGTCGTTTGTGACGATAGGTCTACCGAAAAGCGTTTCTCTTGTCATATTATCATTGATCTCATGAATATCAATTGGAGATAGCAACTTCCTTTGAGGAGACGTGTCTCCTTCTTTTGTCATCACGTCTGATATGTGACATGGTTCCCTGTAAAAATCATCACCATAATCATCATATATTGGCGCCCCAACGAAGTCTCTAACTTGATCGTGAGGATCCTCCAATTCAAGAAGTTGATGCTGGTCTTGGTTTGTTTCTGCGAACAAATTGTCCTTAAAAACATCAGCTTCATCTCCCTCCTCACAATCTTGAGTAGTACGCTGTAGAATAAAAACACGGGCAGCAGTTTCAATGAAGTCACGTAATAACTCTTGCCGCTCATGCCTAGATTTTTCTAGTACGCCATCAACCGCAGATTTTATAGCTTGCGATATTATGGAGTTTGTATGATTACTAAATGTCATCGTTTGAGATACCCTGGATCAAGCCCTAATTAAAAATTAAAGCTCCTGGATTCTGATACCAAATGACGGAGCGGAAGTACCGTCTAGTAACCGATAATGCAAAGATATCGTTGAATTCTGAGAATGCCCGTTATCTTAGCTTTCTTAAGATCTGTTGAATTCTCAAAGAATGCCCAGAAATAAGGAATCAAGAGTTGTTTAACACAAAGCTCTAAGTTTTATAAATCAATAATCAAAGTTGTGACTCTTACAAATCAAGAGCTCACTATTTATACTTACAAGAAAAGACCTAAGTCCTTAAGGATTAGGATCTAACCTTCTATCCTAAAGTCTTTAATCATTATCTTTCCAAATATTAAGAATACTAATGTTTATCTAGAACAAGAATAAAAAGGAAATTAGAAAACCAAAGCCTAATAGAAATAGGATGCTACGCTGCATCACCTATGCTGTTGTGAAATTGGTTAGGGATGGATTTATAAGGCTGTCTCTGCACATGGTTGAGAGTAGAGATCCCCTTTCATTTATTATTAAATCTGTATGGTTTTGTGATTGGAATAAGAATTGCACAGTTTTATAGTTATGTTATTATCATTGTTCCTTTCGGTGTGTTGCAATTGACTACCTAGGAGGCATACAACAAGTGGAATGCGTAGAGAAAAAGCCTGGATCCCCTTCCAGCCAAATGTTTCATCCGAATGTTGTTATTTGTTTCTGTCTTAATTTTGGATGTTTATTTGAATGAAACATTTAAATGAATATTTGTTTGTTTGCTTAAAATGAGTAAACTACATTTATCATGATAATAATATTTTAAATTTTAATATTTACTCGTAATTTTAATTATTTATTTAAAATATATACAGTTTGATTTTGCAATTTGGTGAAAATGCAATATTGTGGTTGATGAAAAAAAACCATTTTGTACTTTTAACAGAATCTGATTTCGCATTTTCATACAAAATATAATTTTCTATTTTGACGACAAAATGTGATTTTGAAATTTTATTAAGAAAATGTCATTATGTGGTTTTATAACAAAATGTGATTATTCGGTTTTGACAAAAAAATATTATTTCAATTTTTTTGACAAAAAATAAATTTTTGCAGTGTTAATGAAAAAAAAATAAGATTTTGCGGTTTTAGTGAGAAAACATGATTTTGAGGGAGGGAGGGAGGGGTTAGATTTAAATGTTATTTTAGTGTTTTAGCAAAAAAAAAGGATTTTTGCAAGAAAATTATGATTTTTTGAATTTTGTGATTTGGCGGAAAATGTAATTATGCAGTTTTCAACAAAAATAAATAAATATGATTTTACGGTTTTTGTGGGATAATTTTTTATTTTGTAAAAAGTATGTTCGCGGTTAAAGTGAGAAAAATATGAATTTGTGGTTGTGATGAGAAAATATAATTTTGATGTTTTAGCTAAAAATATGATTTTACGGTTTAACAGAAAATATAACTTTCATTTTTTGGAGAAAAAGATATAACTTTACGGTTTTGACGAGAAAATAAACTTTTGACGGGTTTATAAGAAAATTTTATTTATGGATTTAATGTGAAAAGGAAATTTCATTTTTGAAAGAAAATTATAAAGTTTCATTAGGGCATGCTCTTTTCAAAACTTTGTTTAAATTTTAAGAAATATTTTTGATGAACACTAATAGAAAGCATATGTTTTACAGCAGTCTGTGTCGTGGTTAATTTTTCATGTGTTACGACAAATTAACCATGACTCATTAGTGTGACAACGAATTGTTTTCATCGTAAACACCAAGCATACAAATTCGCAATTCGTCGTAAAATCATAGTTTACCAACAAGGCAGCATGTTGTAGTAAACCTCTTGTAAATTTTACAACGAATAAACAAGTACAGCCCCATAAAGTACTTGTAACTATAATGAAGAATTAACTTTGATTTTTTTTTAAAAGTAATTTTTCTTAAAAAAATATAAAATAAAATAAAATTATGAAATTTTAATATTTGTAAATGTATAAAATATGAATATTTATAAAATTTATAAAATATTAAAACTTCAATTTATGGTACAAAGTAAAAATAAAAATTAAATTCTAAAAAACAAAGTAACTAGCAATTGAGGTTGTCAAAGAGCTCTGAGCGCTCACGTCGGCTTTTCTTTCTAACTCGGCCTCCTCCTCAGTGAGGTGATGCCGCCTAATCACTGTTATGTGGACTCTTTTCTCTTCTATGCCTAGTAGTAATCTACAAACAAAATCTAAAACAATGCCAAATTCTGCAATTTAATATATAAATTTCATATTTTGCATCATAAACTAGTTCCATTACCTAAACTATAGAGTCTATTTTTTTAAAAAATTACTAACTTTTATTGGACAGGAAATGATGATCTGGGATAGAGTGAGAGGATGAGACGAGGAAGGAGGGCGAAATGGTTCAAGTGTATATAGAGAAGTAGTATCGTCGTAATATTACTATGAATTTACCATGTTTCATGTTTTTTTATTACGACGAATCTACCACATCCCGCATTTCTCAATGAAGACAACTTTACGACGAATCTGGTTTACGATAAATCTACCAAGTCATGTGTTTTTTAATTACATCGAATCTACCACGTCCTGCATTTCGCCACAACGATGACATTACGACAAAAATGGTTTAGATGAATCTATCACGTCCCGTGTTTTTCAATTATGAAAAAAATAATTTTACGACGAATCTACCACGTCTCGCGTTTCTCAGTTACTATGACTTTACGGCAAAATAATTTTACAACAAATCTACCACGTCCCGTGTTTTTATTTTAAGACAAATTTTTGTGTCCCACGTCTGAATCCCTAAACATGGAAACCTCAAAACCGAATCCTTTAAACTCAGATCCCTAAACATGATTCTACAAACCCCAACACTCATGCACTAAGTCTTTTTTCTGTCATAACACATGCATTAAATCTGAAATTCATTTATAAAAGGAAAAAAAGTTGTTTCAACATAGAAACATAATTATGAAAATATATTAAATCATTCATATTCATCATCCGAGGTATCATCACTACATTGGTCATCACTCTCATCAAATCCGTCAATATCGTCGGGAAGATTTTCATATTTACGGTTATTTGGATCAATAAAAAGGATGGCATTGTTTTGTTGTTCAGCTGCTTCGGCTACATTGATACAAAAATCTTGTTGTAAAGGTAGTTTTTCTCCACTAACTATTTGGCCATAAGGTGTAATTTTAATAGTAGATAACCAAGTAATTCTGGAATCTTTGATCTGAAGGTATGGAAGGAAGCTAACTTGGTCTGTATGCAATGCTAATATGGAATGCTCGAATTTGTTATATCTTTGTCCGGAATTGACATTAACAACTCCAAATTTGTTAAACCAAACACCTCTGTTGACGATGGAGTTGAACCATTTATATTTGAAGATGACGCATTTCAGCTTCACTAACCCGGGAAATTCCTAATAATATTTTGCAAGATCCAGCAGAAATATGTTTCACCTTTCACACATATTCTTTAGTTACTTCTTGCCTGACATCTCTCATACACCTACCATTTCAGTTTACTTGTCCTTAAAGAATTTTAAATTTTTCCTTCATAAAACAGTTGTTATTTTACAATTGTTTTACGAGTAATTTTTTTATATTGTACAGTAGTCGTAAAGTTAGATATATTTTATGACAAAATGTTTTTCTCATAAATTTAAAACGACAATTTTCTTTCATCGTAATGTCGTCGTCACCTCCTAGTCAATTTACGACAACCTATATTCCTCGTAAACATTCTCCGTCATAGGCATGTCTTCTTGCAGTCGACGACCTAGTTGTTTCTCATTTTAACACAAAACGAACACTAATTCTCATCTCCATCTACTAAATGGACAAAGAAAAATAGTCCCAGTGTTCGTAGTTTTGTTCTTATCATTCTTCTTTCTTTTAGGAAAAAAGTAGCCTGGATGCTTATGAGCTTGTTGTCAAGTATAACAACGAGAATATGAGTCTACTTTAGAGAAGCACATTGAAGAGTCTTCTTCTTCCTTATAAAACCTTCAGCGATACCAACATGAAGTTCTTCTGTCTTCCGGTTGCAAGGCAGTGAGGTCGTTCTCTTAGTTCCACCTACTCTTCATTCTCAGTTTTCTAGGACAAATACAATTTCTTCTTCTCTTCTTTAAAGCTCTCTGAAGCATGACCTCATTGCCAGGAGACATAAGGTGAAGCTCAAGTTTTGGCTTCCAAGTTTTCTTCTAGGAACCTCCAAATAAATCGTTCTTTGAAATTTGTTGTAAATTGTCATTTAAATCACGAACTTTCAAATTTGGTTGAAAAAAAACATGAACTTTCTCTTGGACCATTTAAAACATCAACTTAATTGAATAGCCACTTTAAACCTCAACTTAATTTGACTAAACCAAACTAAAGACGGCGTTAACTCGGATAACAGATTGATTAGACGGGGTTAATCGCCGTTAAGTCGAAACGACATCATTTTGATTTTTTTTTAAATTGTAGGCGCATGGAATCGAACCCATAAACAAAGCTACACTTGTTATAAACCCAAACCACTAGACCACTTACAATTTTTTTTACTTAAATAAACACTAATAGATATTATTATTAACCCTCTAAATCATCTTCTCTCACGCTAAATCCCTAACTCTCTTTTATCGTTCTCGAGCTGTTCTTTTCAAGCACACACTAAAGAAGAAGAAGAATCATAACCCTCTAACTTCCCAAACACACACTAAAGAAGATCACTGGTCATTAACGTTAATCAGTTCGTACTCAACAAGAGACGGATTGTTTTCCTCTTTGACAGTGAAAGATGCAGGTTCAGTAGCTTCGATACGTGCCCATTTATCAACCCATAGACTGATCGTACCCTTAAACATGTCTATTCTCGAATTGCGCAGTATCACCGTTTCTCCCGGCTTCATAATAATATATGTTCCGTGTTCGTGTTTCTTCAAATTAGGGATTTAAAGTGAGAAAAGATGATTTAGAAGGTTAATAATAATATCTATTAGTGTTTATTCAAGTTAAGAAATAACAAGTGTAGCTTTGGCCACGGGTTCGATTCCTTACACCTACAATTTCTTATAAACAAATCAAAACGACGTCGTTTCAACTTAACAGAGATTAGAAACGGTAATTAGCCCCATCTAATCAATCTGTTATCCGAGTTAACGTCGTCTTTAGTTTGGTTTAATCAAATTAAGTTGACGTTTAAATTGGCTATTCAAACTAAGTGAGTGCTTTAAATGGTCCAAGAGAAAGTTCATGTTTTTTTCAACCAAATTTGAAAATTTATGATTTAAATGACAATTTTCCATTATTTTATTATAAATTAATGTTTCCAAAGTCAGTCTTTTTTGTGGGAACTTTACCCCAAAGGATAATTTTCCCAAATCTTTTGTTCTCTTTACTATTGTAAAGTTTATTTTACAAATAATACAGTAGTAGTATTATATATGTCCCATTTAACTGAATGTATTAGAAGAAACGGGTAAGTCATGGTATAGATATGTGGAGTGATGGTTTTAAAACTATGTGTATGTTTACTTATATTATGAATAACTGAACGAATTCAACCAAAGTCCAACATATATAAAACGTTCACACACACACAGAATAAACCAACTGAGCTGTATGTGTTTGGTTATTTTTGAAAACACCTAAAACATTTTGGTATAGTAAAATTTTAAAATGTGAAGAGCACGATAATTAATTTTAAATGTGACACTGGAAATAAAATTTTATGGTACACAGTAGTTTCTCATTTTATGTGTAAACCGATCAGCTCCCCACCTAATACAGAAGTTGTATTCATTCCATAAATATAATGCCACTATACAATATCAATAACCATATTGTATGAACCCATGTCGACTTATTATTTGTATTTAAGTCATTTAGAAAATTATATGTGGAAACTTTTCTCACTTACACTTATATGATAAAAAGAAAACCATGAATCTAGAATAGGAAATCAGTGCTAAAAAAGTCAACGTAATATGACAAATATATATATATATATATATATTTAAATCGAACTTAAGAAATTGTAGATCGAAGCCTATAATTTCCTTGAGGCAAGAACAACAAGTCAACAACATATTGCTAAATCTCCTTCCTACAGCTGCTGACACTCGAGTTTTGGTATCTTTACTCTTAAGGTAGAAAATTTTACTTGTAGAATTAATATCTTCGGTAATATGCCAAATATTAAACCATGAATTGTTCTAAGAAATATGATTACTTAATCGTTTGATTTATCATATTTTATGTGTAAAACCTTTTCACGAAACTTTTGAAAAACTTGTCCAAACAATGTGAAAACATTGCACATGCGATTGTCTAGAGACTATACGGCAAAATTAAGAATGCCGCTTTGAATTTCGCCCGACATGAAATGATGAAATTGTCACACATTGATTTTTAGTATATTAATTACTTCTTCCGACATATTTTAGAGAAAGAAATTCGATAAGATACATTTTATGTTTTAGTATATCAACCAATAATAATTAATTTTAAACTTGAAAAAAAAATTGCGTCTACTAAAATTTTTTTTTTAAAATCATAGAAAATTAGATATTGTTTATGCTCTCAGAACGTTTAAAAACGTCACTAAATTATCTATATTTGACACATTGTTTATTAAAATATATATGCTTGTTATTCACTTAAATTTTTGAAAATTCTCATGTATTATGTATTATAAATACTTTCAAAAATCTCTCTATATATTATCTTTGGGATTCCTGAATATTCTTTTTGATTATATATAAAATTTAATTTTTATTTGATTAAAAATTAATTATCCATATTTTTTTCCTACTATTTTGATTTTTATGATTAAAAATATTCTTTTTGAACAGATTCACATTATATATAAGGGAATTATCTTTCAATTTAAAATAGTTTTCATTTTTGATCAATGTTTATTTAATTTATAATAAATAATATAATTAGATTTATTTAATAAGCAAATCTAATAATATATTGAGGGTATTAGGGACTTCAACCATTCAAACTTTTAATGTAAAAAATTAGACAAAAAATCACTTTACAAATAATAATATAGATAAATAATCATAAAATTATGGATTTAAAATCACTTCACAAATTTTTATTTAAGATACTCAAATTAGCATCTCACTATTAAAATTGCTTTAAGCGCATGTCTATCGTGGGTCGTCATGCAAAGTATATAACTATTAAAAATAATAAGAATAATGGATGACAAAGAATAAGAAAGTTTCTTGTTAGAAGCTTTAAGAACCTCTGCAGATACTTTGTTGCGATTTGTAACTTTATTACAGGTTTAAGTTTTTAAATTTTAATTATATATTTCTGTCATAATTTAAATTAGTATCTTTTTTAGATATTATCCAATAAGGTTTCTCAAACATTTTGGTTTGGTTGAGCCGAAAAGAAAATAAATTTTACATTTTATTTTTGTTTTAAATAATAACGTGTATGAACCCAATCAAATCCGGCCCACTAAATCTATAAATATCAGCTGTAGTGGTTCTCACATTTATTATCCTATAAATTGTAGGACCATTATACAAAAGTTATTGATGCAAACTGCTCACCCATCCATGACAATGAAAATGTAATCCATTCTGTATTTTTTTTTTGTGTGCACAAATCCATTCTATATTCAATGGAACGGATTAATTACTAGTGTATATATATATATATATATAGAACAAATAAGTATTTTTATTTGGTGACAAGAAAATCACAAATTGGAAAAATCTATAACAGGAGAAAGATGACGAGTGTTCCTATTTTCTAGATGATGAAATTTGAATAATGAATTAGCTAGTGATCATTAGAAATAACATTTTATCTTAACTTGAAAAGAATCTCGGAAATTGTGAGACATCAACGTATAAGATATAGCAAGTGTTTTGGTTCGATGATAAATAAAAAGCTTACGTTAAAGTTTCTCTTAGAGAGAATGTTCTCCAAAACTAGAAATTCAGTTATTTTTGGTCGAATTCAAAATAAAATATATGCATATATTTTTGTTTCGATAAAAATGCTAAGATATTATTATCAATTTTTTTACAGATATACAGAAGATAAAGAGATATCTAACTCTAACTAATACATAGTTTAAAAAAAAAACAAAATAAATCAATGCGGGTTTACCTAAGGTCCAAAGTGGACAATATCATACTAATAAAAAATATAGAATTGGACATGAATTTAATAAATCTCAACATTGTTATCATATCAGGTTTGACGAAGATCTGCAAGAATACCAAAATACCTTTCGAATAGAAATGAGATCTTTCAAGTCGGAATAAGAGATCTGTGGTAGAAACGTCAGAAGATCATGGAACATGTGATGTTGTGGGAAAAAAATTCTCAAAAAAACGAGATGTTGTGGAGAAACATTTTTAAAGGAAGAAAAACACACGAGATGAGCGTGGTTTTTAGTTTGAGAGAAAGAATGTGAGATATCAAACAAAGTCTCATATTGGAAGTTAGACAAAAAAAATCTAATATACAAAGAGATGTCCAACTAATTAGTACGAGGCGTTTTGGAAGGAAACTAAAAGTAAATCTATGCGAATTTACTTAAGGGCTAAAGTGAATAATATCGTATTAATCAAACAATATATAATTGGATATAGATTTAATAAATCCTCACATAGAAAACGAGTAACATAAAAGAAGTAAAACAACTAAACATTATTCTTCCTAACCTAACAGGGGAATAACACAACAAATAAGACAGCTAACCACCGGACCAGACATAGTCGAAACATCCAGCTTGCCACATAAAGAAGAACCTCAGTTAAACTGAAAGACAGAACCCAATAATATTAACTTCCCCCAGGCCAATCACAACACAAAGCGAGGTCGAACTTTTACTACCAGATATTATTTACCAAATTAGCAGATTACCCGAGGCCAATCTGGTATATGCATATATTACCGTATTTTATTTATCTAAAAGCTTATAAGAATCATATTTCCTATTTTATGGTTGAGAATGAGCCATTCTTCCTATTTTATGGATCGGATTTCAGTCTTGCGAGTATATAATACCTTTCTTTGCATACATATTAGCTTTATGCCACAAGTGTAATACGCAAATGTACATGACCAATAACTAGTACTTACGGGGGTTGAGTCGATGAGATTGTGTGTATATATAATAGATTATGACAATATATAATATTAGTTTATTTTTCTTCGTAGGATTTTTGAAAATCGGAAAAATAGCGGAATGCATTATTTTTGTGGAACGATGCTGCTTTTGTGTCCATATGTAGCTGACAATTTTGTGAACATTTCTTGATCATTCCTGTCCCTTTTCTATAAAGCTAGATATATTTTCGTATATATCTATATATAATACAAGATAACATAATAGCGAAAGGGCATACTTCACCAAGGTATATAATATTTCGAACACAAAAGCATTAATCACAAGAGAATGAAAAAAAAGGTGTTTTTGTACAAAGACACATCTATTGTATAAAAGTGTTTTTATATCTTGAATAAATTTAATATTCATTTTAAAAAAATGAAAAAGGTGGTAAAAGCATTATAGTATTTGATGTATTTCAGACGCGAATCCACTCTATTCTTCTAGAAACACATGTCTTTTTATATTTCTGGCGTGTTTAAGATAGGTACAAATTTTTTTAGGAAATATAAGGTCATATGGTTAAAATATATATACTATTAACTTTTCAAATTTGAAGTGGCAAAACTTACGTTTCATTTCACTATGTTGATTGGCCTTATATGTATATGTAAAATATTTAATTGTTTTGACAGATAAATTCAGAAACTGGTCATGGATCTCAAACCTCAAACTTCCTGTGGAAAAGATCTTCCCAAACCTAAAATTTCATATGATATTTTCATCGACGATTTAATGCTAGAAACCTAGCTAGTTGGATAGCTCTCATCAGTTCGGAGATCACGTGAAGGTGTGTATTCGTAGTCTTAACTGGACCTAGTTGTATAATATAGGTAAAGTTTGAAAATAAGTGTTATGGAACAATTTTTTTGGTATTGACTAATCTATTAGCTGTTACATATTATTTATTTCATATTATGTCTTTTAAAAATGTTACCTTTGACATGCATGTACGTAAACCTTGTCTTTACGTCATACTTGGAATGCAGTCGTATTTAGTTGTAAAAGAGTCATGATTCGTCTTGTTTCGTTGCACTTATAACATGCCGCGACCAAAGAAAGTCGTTCTCAACATTTGTTTTTCACTATCATTGTTTTATCAAACAGTTTTTAATGCAATATTATCGACTTCTTTAAAAAATATTATCCACTTTCATATCATCAGTCTGTCAACATTAAATTCACATATACAGTTTCTTTTTGTCAACTGAAAATTTTATTAAACGGGTCAAAGCCCAACAAAAGACTCAGCCCAACAGAAAGATAAAACAGAAGCTTAAACAACGGTCTGCATATACAAAATTCCATGCGCCTTCATCCCAACAGAAAAAAATGTATAAAAAGGTAAGCGACACTTTCCCCCACGTGAGCGACAAACGACTCTAAAACATGCATCAAGACGAAGCACCACTACCTCCACCAGAAAGAGTCACGTCGTAGATCCACCGACAGCGGAGAAGAATCAGTGAAAGACCAACATAGTAGTCTTCACGGAAGGCCAAGACGCAACCAGACCACCGCTTCGGAAAAAACCATCGTTTTCAATCGATCTAAGAGAACTCTGTTCTTCCTGCATGAACGAACAGCCATCTTTGATGATGAAAATAAGCTTGAAGATGAGACGACCTAGTTACAGGGAGATAAAGGCTTCGGAGGATCAGATCGAGAGTCGATGGAACAAAGAAAGGGCAGAAGCGATGATCAAACGGAACCGAGAAAACCCCCGGTGAGGAGCCGGCGAAGAGGAAATAACGGGAACACCTCTTCCCGAAGATAATAGATGGAGAAAATAACATTGAGAGAACTGCCACTTCCTGGAGTCAAAGATCGAACCATCGGGAATCATAACCCGAAAAGATCCAGAGATGGAAAAAAAAAAATCGGCGAAATCTCTTCTTCTGAAATATTTAAAGGAGATAAGAAGAAGAGAAGTCAAGAGAACAACTTTCTCTCTCTAAAAAGAGAGAAGCCGACCTTAATATCCACATATATATACTAACCGGTGGTAATAAAACTAAAACAGTAAAACATTATAGACAATCCGTCTTCAACAAAGATTCGAGTTGATGTGGTTTTATATATAACCTTTACTAAGTACTATTTAAATAAAAAAATATACACTGAAGTGTTAAGAAAAAATAAAAATAATTATATTTTTAACAAAAAAATACAATTTAATATTTTATTTTTAATTTTATAAAAATCATTTTTCTCAAATATTTCTTTTTAAGTTTTTCTCTCAAAGAACCTCAAAAATAAAATAAAAATGATCAAAAGAATTTTTATTAAAGAGGCAAAAAACTTTTTACTCATTGCTTTATAAATATATAAATATAAATAATTATTTTATTAAAAATTATAATAATAATAAGAAATATTTTATAATTTAAAATTATATGGTCAAATTCAAACTTTCTAATAATTTTTTAAAACAATTATTTTCTAAATTCCAAAATGCTTTATGAAATTATTTTAAAAAATTTTATTTTAAAGTTTTTTAATATTTATTTTTTATTTTAAAATTTTTAAACACCACCCCAAACCCCATCTCTTAACTTTAAACCATAAGTGTATATTAGTAAATCATATGAGTATAAGTGTATATTTTTCCTTTAATAAAACCTATTTTAGTTATTTTTCTCCTTGGTTTTGGTGAAAAAAACTAAAAAGAATTATCCTAATATATATATATATATATATATATACATATAAAGCTATTAATTTATGATTTTAGTGGGACTATATAGTTGCATATAATTCTATCAAAAAATATATTATTTATCGATATGCGTCATATTTTCAACCGGCTCAATTTAGAATTGAGAAGATTTATTAATTTATTGAATATCAATTTATATTTTATACTGTATAAGATAAATTAAATTAAAATTTGTATTTGATATATATATATATATATGTATATGTATTTTGAAATTTCATTGTACAGTTTAAAAATATTATCTGAACTAATCATTTGTTTACGTATAAGCAGGTTGTATGAAATATGTTTTTGTTCAACCACTTTAATTAAAATGTGAAATTTCTTTCTGAAAGAACTTGTAATCATAATTGTGACATCGCGAGCTTTGCTTGTTTGTAAAAGACCTAAAAAGAGAAATTTTATTGATTTTTTTCTTTTTTTATAAATAGAAGAATCTTTTTTTCTATTTTCTCTCATCAGATATTTTCATCATCTGCGTTCTAGCTACCTCGGATAGTGACCAATCTACATCTTTTTTATATGTATGTGTCCGACTTAGATGAGGATCCGATTGTGAATTCTTCTCATGCAAGAAACCCAAGGAGATTAGTGATTTGTTACTATTGTCCGTGTTTTGGTTAGGATGATGTTGATATGATGAACTGTATCTAGTTGTTGATTTGTGTTGGTGTGATGGAAAACACCTATATTTATTAGGATCTTAAAGGACGAAATGGTTGTGTGTTGTGGATGATTGTGATAATTAGTTGTGTAATGTGAATAAATTAGGTGAGGCATGTGTATAGAAAGTCCTATGAATGATGTGTTGTATGATGTTGTGACACCGAGAATGGGTGTGGTCAAAATTGTGGATGGGGATGTGAACATAACGGTGCCGGTAAGATTGAGTCATGTCGAGTCTGAATATAAATGACTATGGTCACTAGAGTGCGAACAGTGTCTAATGGGTCAACCAGCTGTGGCCGGATAGTCACATAGGAGTTGTGGATAGTAGTTCGGATTAGACGCCCTCCACGAATGTTAGATGGTAATGGACAATCATGGGCATGCACTAGTACCTAGAGGTCTATGTTGATTGTTGTTTGATGCTTGGTAGTTGATATTAGCTTATGACTGTGTGTGTTGTTTGTTTGTCCTAAACAAGTTCGTAGATTCATAAAATTTATCCTCACTAAATAATTTTCATAACTCATCTCTCTTTTTGCATGTACATATGAGGAAGTAAAAGAGTATGAGCTATGGGTGGTACTACACTTTGAAATTTTATTTCTAAAGCTTTTATTCAAGTTATCTGAAATCTTAATTTTGTTTTATTTGGTTTCGGAAAATATAAATTACTTATAAGACATTTGGTTTTAGAATAAAAAAATATTGAATTAAAAAGAAGTGTAAGTAATAATAATAATAAAATCCTAGAAACAAAATGCAATAACAGTAGCTAAAATTTATAATATTCTGATAATACTTCTTCTGTTCTGAAAAATTCCATTTTTTTGTCAAAAAAAAATTTCCATGTATTAACTAAAAGTAAATTGTAAATTTTAAAAGAAAATGTATTTATTGAAATTATGTTGGTTAAAAGGTACGGAGAATAATTAGTTACCAAAAATGCATTGATAATTTAATTTAATTTAATTTCTTTAATATGTATGAATATTTTAGAAATACATATATTTTTTTAAAACAGAGTATTAACTTATTATATTTTAGTTATTTTTTGTCGTCATTTATACACGATTGTCACGTAAGCATTCAAGGGGGCCCATAATTTCAGAGCATATCTACCGAACTTTGGCATGCAAAAAGTTTTGAAAGACTACAAATCCGGCGGCTGTGGTAAATTGCTTGCTATCATATTTCTATGGAACTAACAAAAACAAGAAATTGCCATATTTAAAAAAAAATAGAAAAAAGAAAAAGAAGAGTCAAAAAAAGGAGAAAGAATATTCAAAAATAAACAAAAAGCAAGAAAAGGAGAATATTAAAATAATTATCTCAAGACGCTATAGATAAAGTGGGGCCCAAGAAAATCTTTCAGACAACGTGGCTGATCAGATCGGGTCCCACAATTAGGACAATGGTTTCTGGGATTTGGATAAGTCCTCTTCTTTTCGTTTTAGTATTTCTTTTTCTCTCCCACTCCCTTATCTTGTCCTAGAAATTTAAAACAAATTCTAACACCATTAAACCACTCATTTCATCTTCAATTTTTAAAAAAGATTCTTTGATTTTTAAAAAGTTTCCATGTTATGATATTTTTGAAGCTACCATGGAAAATACTGATCACCCAAATTATTTTGTAATTTTCTTGTCTAAAGTTTCTTTCTATTTCTTCTTGGGCACTACACAAAAATAATATATCCTCCATTTTTTTAAGAATGTTATTTTGATTTTTATACAGATTAAAAAATAATTAAATGTATTTTTCTAATTTATTTAATTCGTAATACATGAAATAAATAAAATTATTTATAAGATCAATGTATTTTGTATTGATATCAAATAAAAATTAATATAAATTGTATTAAAAAATTTAAAATGATACTTTCTTTGTAATAAAAATATTAAAATAATATTTTTTTTATGAAAAATAGTGAATATTTTTCCTTTTTGCATATAAAATATCAGTACTTACTAATAACCTCATTATTTTTAATATTTTAAAAGTATCAGAAGAGATGGTTCTAAGAATATTACGTATTTAAAAACTTTAATGATTCCGCATTAATATTAATTATTATTAAATTTCATGTTTTAAATTTTTTCAAAGATGTACAATACTCCGCTTTAATTTGTTTTACAAATATGTTTCTCTTCGATAAAACGTTATTGATCTTTGATTCTCTTGTTGTTATTTTATGTATGTGTTCTTCGATATACTTGTGGCTTCTTTAATAAATTTTCATAGATGAAAAAATTATTTATCCTGTTAAAATTATATAAAAATCAGTTATTTTAATACAGTACTGAAATTTTTCGCGAGAGTGGTTATTCTATATAATTCTTCTGTAAATGTAATTAAATTTAAATAATCTAAATCTAACATCCAGTGT